>NC_068939.1:141614230-141632739 GCF_016801865.2 Culex pipiens pallens
AATTTTGTAACACCCAAAATGTGCTATCACAACATAGTTAAAACACTCGTGATGCCCAAAAAAGCGCACGAAAATGTTGCAACATTTAGCCGCTTGTTTCAACTTTGTTACGTCGAAATTCCAGAAACAATTTGTTTGTCTTAATATGTCGGTAAAGTAGTTTGTTGTGTTGTCATGATGTTGCCATAGGGACGTGGCGTTACATCGTGCTGCCATCTGGTTTTTTTAAGTGCAAGAGTGGAAAAGTGCTGAGTCATCGTCTAAAAATAGACGGCGTCCTATCTCGCCCAGCAAAATGAAGTCGATAAAGTAGTCGGTTTCGATGAGAAAAAGTGGAAAATGTGGTCTAAAAATAGCGACGCCATCCCCCTATTTGCGCGAAACAAAAAAAAACTTTTTAAACAAAAAAAAACTGAAGTGCCCCCCCTGTCGGGATTCTGGACTGGTACCTTCAGATCTTCACACCTTGCCTCTACCACTGAGCCACGAATGAATAGGGGGATGGCGTCGCTATTTTTAGACCACATTTTCCACTTTTTCTCATCGAAACCGACTACTTTATCGACTTCATTTTGCTGGGCGAGATAGGACGCCGTCTATTTTTAGACGATGACTCAGCACTTTTACACTCTTGCGCTTAAAAAAACCAGGTGGCAGTCCTTATGGAACCAATAAGTTTTCAATATGTTTCGATTACAAAACGAAATGGATTGTTGCAAAGTTGTTTTCAATTCGAAACGTTTGCAACATTGCAACGTATTGTTGCTAAAATGTCATTTATATGTTTCTGCAGCAAAACAAAACAAAAACTGGACTTAGTCAAATTTATCATGTTGCCAAATGCTACTTGGGGAGCATTTCCTTAGCTTGTTACACTTGCCCCACTTTCCCCTACTCCGTTGGTTGGTCAAAGTCAAACTAAAAAGTGACGAACTGTCACTTTTTACACGGTGCTCACGCACATTATCAAAACAAACGTTTGGTAGTGTGTGTGAACCCCGTGTAAAAGGGGTTTCAAATTAAAAAGTGTCCCAGTTCGTTTGACAACAGTTGGGTTCGTTTGACAACATCGGGGTTTGAGTGTACTAATCGAACAAAATTCATAGTATTCTACTCGATAGGTACCTATTGGCAAATTGAGTGGTTTACAAAAAAAAAACCGCTCGTCGTTTTGAAACTCCGATTTTTGGAATGAAAATGGAAATTAAAATTTCAAACATTTCAATGCTTATAAATTATTTGAAAATTTGCCACAATTTCTATTTACTTTTCAAATATTATTCAGTCCGTTTTCCGAATCGAACTCATTTTCATTGACAAAAACATGATAGGGGAACTATACCCTTTCTCAGCCTATTTCTATTATCGGCCTATCAGCACTTTGATCATGAATTACAGCTTTCATAAAGTGTTTTTGATTGTTCCAAATTAATAAATAGCTCAAATGAAAGTGAGCAAGCAACTCCCCATTTTTGATACATCTGAAAATGTTGATTTAATAGCGGAAAACGGCAAAAGTGATGAGAATTGGTCGAACGGCTTAGAGTGATTAAAATGGGTATATTTCCCCTACTTTGATGAAAACTACTGCTTGAGGTAGTTTGAACAGCCCAGTATGGTTGCATACATCCGGTTCGTATTTAATTTGTATTTTTCATATTGCGAAAAAATAGCTCCTAATCAATGTCAGCCCAGTTTATGGTACCGTAAACCGAGGTGACATTGATAGGATTTCAATTTATTTTTGGAACATTTTCCAACTGTTAAGGTTTTTCTCAAGATTATTATTTTTAGAACATGGACTGGGGTAGGCCACACAAGGTCCATGCACTATTTTTGAAAAAATAATAATTTAATAGTGTTTAAATTTTTTAATTTGAATTCTGGGGTGACTTTGATAGATAAGGTGATGGATGGTGTCTTTCACTTTTGAGTCAATGATGGTTCTGAATTCAGGGTCCAGACACAGAGTAACCCAGAGTGACCAGTCCGAAGAAATGTCATTTCATTTTTTGGCTCCATAAGGTTTGCTGGTAGCAGGCGTGCGATGTACCTACGATGTACCACCAAGTTGAACCAAAAATCAAGAGGCAGTGGGTACTCTGTCTTACTTTGTGGTCCAGATATAGTAAATTGCAATGAAAATATAATCACTATATGGGTCATTCCTCCTGAAGTGTGCAAGAAAAAATGCAAATTTGAAAATTACCATCTCCGATTCTGCTCAAATCCCGAATTTCATCAAAATCGGACACCCCCCTCCATTTTTGTACCCTCCCAAAAAATTGACAAACAACCCCTGAAAATTTCAGGCAGATTGGTGAGGTCGCTGCGGGATGGGTATGCTTTGCTCGTGGACTCACTCTTAAATTTTAGGTACGTCAGTGGGGGTGACTATGGGTCAAAAAACGATACACCTCACGAAATTTCTTAATAACAAAAACAATTTATTATTGTTTATTGCTTCTCAACAGGCACTTATTTTGCCCCAATGATGAACTTAAAACTAAATTTACATGCGTAACAAAGATCTTAACAAGGACACAAACTTAAAACGCAACGTAGTACGAGACACATCTAAGCTAAACACACTGGACACTTTGTTAAACGCTCTTTTAAGTCCGTTGATGGCACCATTCGCGCTGTAGTTGGTGCGACGAAACGGAACTTCGAGAGCTGGCGTGTGGCGTAGTTGACGGGTAGGCACTCGGAGCTGAATCTGGTTACGCAGGTCAGGGCAATCAATCCGGCCGAGTAGGACATCAGCAGAAGTCATTGCACGGGCTAGGTCTCGTCGTAGCTGGAGTGTATCGAGGTCGATCAAACGGCAGCGTTGTTCGTACGGCGGAAGTTGCAAGGGATTTGTCCACGGCAGCTGCCTGAGGGCATATCGCACAAACCTTCGTTGGATGCTTTCGAGGCGGCAAACAGCGTTGTTGTAGTGCGGGGACCACACTGTCGAACAGTACTCTAGAGTGGAGCGGACCAGCGAGCAGTACAGGGTCTTTAGACAATAAATGTCAGTGAACTTGCGCGTCATGCGGATTACCAATCCTAGTTGTCGGGAGGCTTTGGCGATTATGTATGACAGATGTTGCTTGAAAGTGAGTTGCGTGTCCAAGATGACTCCCAAATCCTTCACGTGAGTGACCCGTTCGACAGAAGTATCATTAATACGGTAGTCGAAGGTTACTGGGAAGTGTCTCCGACTGAACGTGATCGATTGGCATTTTCCAGGGTTGAGGATCATGCGGTTCACATCGCACCAACCAGCAAACCTGTCAAGATCGCGCTGCAATGCTTCGGCGTCGTTCGAGTTGTCAATTCGAGCAAAAAGCTTGAGGTCATCCGCGTAAACGAGGCGAGGTCCAGTGACGGTGTAATTAACGTCGTTAAAGTAAAACAGGAATACCACCGGACCGAGGTGGCTTCCTTGCGCGATACCTGATGTGGCGTCGATTATATCGGAAAGTGCGTCTCCGATTCTCACCCTCAGCGAACGTCCCGTTAGATAAGACTTGAACCAGGCCAATAGGCTTCCTCGGAAACCCAATCTCTCAAGCTTAGCAACAGCGATGCGATGGTTAATTTTGTCGAAGGCGGCTGACAGATCTGTGTAGATGGCATCGGTTTGAGAGTGGGCGTCGAAGCTGTTGATGATCGATTCGGTGAAGCAGAGGAGATTGGTTGCTGTTGATCGCTTAGGAAAGAACCCGTGTTGTTCATCAGCAAGGTCTTGGCGGCAGTGCGAGAAAACCGGATCAATCACAACCAATTCCAGCAACTTTGAGGTGGCACACAAGGCGGAAATCCCACGGTAGTTCTCCACGTTAGTTCGATCGCCTTTTTTGTGCACTGGAAACATGTAAGCTTGCTTCCAGGCAACAGGGAACTTTCCAGAGCTCAACGAAAGACGAAACAGGTGTAAAAGTGGTGCCGATAGGCTGGAGGAGCAACGTTTCAGCAGGGTAGACGGTATCCCGTCCGGTCCTGGTGAGCAAGAGTGTTTTAGTTTGGCTGCAGCGGCTTGTATGGTACCTTCATCAATCTCGATCGAAGCCAGTAGTTCATCCCGACGTGGAACGTTTTCTGCGGCGGCTCGAACTTCCTCATCAGTAATAGGCTCCGCACAGAATACACCGGCAAACTTCTTCGCGAAAAGCTGGCAAATTTTGTCTGCATCATCTCCTTCTTCGTCAGCCAACCGCATTGAAGTCGGCAATCCAGATTCTCTACGGCTCTCGTTGACGAATTTCCAGAATTTCTTCGGGTCGGTTTTCAATTTCTTCTCCATTTTGCGCTGGTAGTTTGCAAAGCACCTGCGACTCAATCGTTGATAGCTGTGATTAATCCGAAGATAGTAGTCGCGTAAGTGTACAGATCCGTTGGAAACCTTAAAGGCAGCTCTTTTCTGGGTCTTGAGGAGGCGAAGTTCTTGGGTTTGCCAGGGAAGGTGATGGGAAACCACCTTCCGAATCTTCGGCACAAACTGTTCAATCAGTCTGCCCAGAATAGATGTGTACGTGTCGACTGCTAAATCAATGTCTACAGGGTCCAGAACGCTGCTCCACTCGATACCACGTAGGGCGCGGGACAAACTCTCGAAGTCGGCGCGCCGGAAGTTGTATCGGACCAGGGCGATCTCTTCTCGGTACTCGGTGCTACAGCTGCCGTCGACCGATATAATGAGTGCCGGATGACGTGCGACTACCTTGGCGAGTGGAACCGCCGCGGCGGTGACTACAGGGGCGGTGTCACGTACACTAACGAAGCAGAGATCTAGACTCCGACCATCCTCATTTGTCACGTGGTTGATCTGCTGCAGAGTGCTCGCACTGTAACTGTCGAGAAGATCACGGGCACAGGAATGGAACTGGGATCGGTCGGGGTCGGGAAAAAGAAATCCGTTTCGACAGTGCGTCCAATTCAACTTTGGGAGATTGAAATCGCCGACGACAAAAATGTCGTCGATTGGACGGGCTCGTTCTACAATAGATCGCACAGATTCCAGGTGAGCTTTGTACAAGTCTTTGTCGTAAGTGCGATCCGGTGGGAAGTAAACCGCGCAGAGATACAGCACACGATCCGATAGCTTCAGCGAAACCCATACTTGCTCCACCGTCTTCCAGTTGTCCTGATGAATCCGACGAGGTTTGAAGCTTTTGCGTGCGGCGATGAGAACTCCGCCACCCTCAGTTTTCTTGCTGTTATCCGGCCCGCGATTACAACGGAAGGTTTCATATTCAGGTCCGAAGATGTGAGCGGAGAGCGTGTGATCCTTTAGCCAGGTCTCCGTCAGCGCAATGAAATCATAGCATTCCCCTGAACTAGCGTGTAGGTAATCGCTTATTGTACCGTTCATGCCTCCGGCATTTTGATAGTACAGATGACATTGCTGAGCAGCTGTGGGCGACGCGTGTAAAGCCAGACGGGGTGGCTGGCTGCAGCTGAAAGGTTGGGAAGCATCAGGAGACGGCGATTGGACGGGAAAGCCATGATACATGCCTGAGAGTGCATGCTGGAAGACCCCTTCTCTTGAGCCGAACACAGGGCCGGGACGACTTGGAAGGCACGAACGCAGCGAGTCGCAGCAGAGCGGTGGCACGACTGTGTCGGGAGAGTTGGGGTCTTCCATAATGCCGATGGTCGTGCGTCCCGGGTCAGCAATTTCCGCCGGTCGTAGAGAGTTCCCATTGCTACGGAGACTGGAGCTCGGCGATTCATCAAAATTTAAATAACATCGAAAATCTTTCAACGTAGATTTGTTCTTAGATAGTTTACTAACATTTTCCCAAAATATGGTGGATTTTGATGAACACTACGTTAAATGCCAATAGTTTGAAAATTTACCCAATCGCACCCCTTAGAGGGGGTGACATTGGGTCAAATGAAACTAAAATGATGCTCAAATACAACGATGTGGTTAAAACAAGTCATCCAACAGCGTTTCTTGTTCGAGGGAATCGTATTGACACGCTACAATGTTTGATGTGGAGATTTTCAAACATTTGGGTAGTTTTCGAGCAATTCTAACAAAAATATTAGAAAAATGATTTTTCGAGAGGTCATTTTTGGCCAAAAACGTACCCCAATTTTTGTCTTTTCAACGAAGACATTTTTAGGTACATTGATTTGCAATAATAATCTCCTTTAACCATGGCGTGCATCCACCACGAAGAAAAGTCATTTAATTTTTGATTTTTAATCATTGCCTCAAACATAATTCAATTTGGGAATATGTGATTCTAGATAGGGCTCATTACTTCAAATGATAAATTTAGGTTTTTTTTCTTCGGATAGTCGAGTCTGGACGGTATAGTTATTTATGAGTGAAAAATAAAATTGTTTATACTCAAAACAATATCACAAGAAACGTTGATAATTAAGTTTTAACCAGCCGACGGATAGTGGTCATATCCGAAAGCGAACTTAAAAAAAAGCATTCGACATTCGTTTCTTTGCCAGGGGAAATAGAAATGAAGAATGCATAGGACATACCGGTAGGAACAAAATCAAAAGAATTCAATTGAGCGTAAGAATTCGATATAGGATTTTCTTTTTCATTTGCGCATCTTAGGAGGAATTTAATATGAGCATTTTTCAGAAAAAAAAACTTTCCTAGCGAGGTCTTTCATTGTTTTGATTTGAATGGGTTTAAGATGAGAATGAGAAGCGGCAGCAGCAGAATCTCGCAAAAAACAGTCATATATTGTATATAGAGCGCAATTTGGGACCACCCAGACTCTTTTATTGCCGTTGTCCCTTGTGTGTCTTAATCAGTCCTAATGATATGCATCCACAATAAAACCAAAGCTGAAGCACGATTAGGTATAATTTGTTCACCAGCGTTGATTTGAGTCAGCATGAAATTCCCGCTCTTAAACATTGAACGGAACCTCACATTGAGGGGTATCATAAAACCAGTTGCCAACGAAATTTTGCTGGAATAGCTTTGTTGATTTTCAAAATTATAATTTTCCTACCTGGTCACAAAAAGTTAAATTCAATTGAAAAACATGTACAATAAGACCATTACAAATGTTATAAAGAATATTTTGAAGAAAAAAAAAAAACCTCAAAAAGCAATAAAAATGGACAGGTTATGCTACTACCAAAAGTACTTTTAGTAAATTTTTCATCAAGTTTCATGTCTTCTACTGATCTGTCTAATGAAATTCACGGTAAAAAACTCAACAAATTTGATTGAATTTTAAAACAAAGTTTGTTATGCTACTCAATTCACTATCGATTTCCAAAGACTTGAAATAATCAAGACACGTCGTGACAAGTCCTCCATTAAATTTTTCTCGAAAAGTATCCAATGGCGTTGAGCACTATGTTATACAATTTAATAAGCCTTATGGGTAAGTATTTCGGACCAATTTAGTGCACGGAAACAAGACTAATCCCGAAACAGTGAATTGTGCTCATGAATGATCAATGATGGTGATAAAAAAAAGAAATATGAAAAATAATCTAGCTTGTAAAAACTACGTTTGGAAACATATCCTGAAATTAAAAAAATACTGGGAGGCATTTGAGGGCTAATAGTTTATTTTAATCGCATTCCTTGGAAAAAATCCTTTAAAATGGAACTAGAAGAAGGTAATTTGGTCTAATAGTTGCAAAGTTACCAGTAAAAAAAATATATTTTAGAAATAAAAAAAAGGCGGTGCCGAAAATAGAGGGAGGGTCTAATCAGCATCAAACTTGAAATTCATTTTAACTATCGATAAATAAACATTCCCTCCATGTTTGGTCCAAACTCGTGATTGTCGAGTGCAAAAGTGTACTGAGCTGACATGAAATGACCCATATATTACTTCTGATGTATAAGAAATAACCACAACCAGCACAACCGGTCACACGCTTCAACGATCAAATGATGTTTCCCTTATCAACAGCATGCATGAATGGGCTGAAAAGATAAAACATCACGATCATCAAAACTAGAGCCGGTGCGAATAGGAAACAGTCGTTGGCCACCAACGGCGCCCGCCATGTCAGTTTGTAGATCTCGAGGGGATGGGACGGGAATGTTAGTTAGCACAGGCTGCTACCAAGGGTGGGTTCTATACGATATCCACACCCCCGCGTGTGCCGGAAAACTACTTCTACTTGGGATTTTGTTAGTGGGGAAGGGTAATGGCCAGGATTCATCATAGAGGATGATGATGTGGCCCAATAATCAATGAATTTCGTTGAATAGGGTGATGTATTATGTATTCTCAAGGCAAACAATCGGATGATGCGGATGAGACCATTCCCGGTTATTCGGTGTTGAGTTTAGCATAAATGATTCAATCTTAGACAGCCGGCTGTGGAAAGATAGAATCAAAATTATGTGTGATTAAAAGGTGAAATATTAAACTCAGCGTTACATATTTACGTTGAGTTGACCTGAGACTATTTATACTTTTAAATTATTATAAGATGAGCGACCAATTAATGACTGATGAGTTATGATGTTATCTGAAGGACTTGAACAATCGCGTTGAAACAATATTTGTCGCCGAGATTCGCGGGAAACGAATGTTCGAATTGAATGATAATTTATATTTTGCTAACGCAATTTAAAACGAATCTTCCCGTGAAACAATTGCAAATCATAGAACAAAGAAACCCGGCTGTGATGTGTATCAAATACATGACTAACGAGAAAAACACACCGACGACGATCGACGAAAACAGAACGCGAAAAAATGCGTCCCGACGGACAGGCACCGCGAAACGGACTGGCTCAGCTCTGCTGTCATCGTGACAACCAGAGCTAGCCGCACCTTCACACACACACGCACTCACTCACCCGAAATACACACCGACGACGATCGACGAAACGGAACGCGAAAAGAAAATCTATAAAAAGAATTGGAAAGAAGAATACTTAAAATTTTAAATGATTTTAGGGTTGGACGTTTTACTTGTTTTGTGTGACTTTGCAAAGTTTTTAAAAATGTAATTTTTTTAGGGATCAACTTTGGCTATGTTTTTTACTACCATTTCCTAAATTTTAAGTAAAAAGAGGTATGCAGTATTTTTTCTAGTGTCCCAGACTATGCCTCTACGCATTTTTTTTTACAATTTAAATGATAATGGTGCCATTTTATAGCAGAAAATGTGAAAAACAAGCAAAAAATTGAAAAAGTGACTGTAAAAACATGAAAAACTAGATAGTCAATGATTGGAGATGATAAAGTAAGCCAAATACTATCAAAAACACACATGAAATAAACAAGATAAATGCAAATTAAAATACATAAAAATGAAACAAGAAAAACATAAAACAAGAGAAGTAAAATATTTCGTAGAACCAAAGAACACGGGAAAAATAAAAAAATTCGGAAAAATTGGGAGTAGAGGGTAAATTCGTTTAATTTGATATGGGGTTAGTTTTATCTCAAAAAGAAAGAATCCTGATTTTGGTGACATTTGATTAACCAGAGCTTTTTAAGTAAAACTTTACTGTCCCTAGTCGCATAAATGCCCCACATGCATGCAAAAATCGTGTGATCTTTCAGATAAGCTTAAAGCATCTAGTACTTTGTTCTAGATATCAGGTGGATTTAGGGATTATGGGTTGCAGGATTGAATATGTAATAAATTATTAAATGAGTACAGAGCCGTACCTTGGGTCCACGGCGCCCTTGGCGAAGCATCAATTTGGCGCCCCCCTCAAATTTCAAGCAGTTTGATAAATATGAGTTTGATTTTAAAATTGCAAATGGAGACCTTAATATGGTTAAATTCAGAAACACAGTTATTTTATGTTTTATTTTTAAATAACATGAGATAGGTTGAATTGAAAACATATTATAGGAGTTAAGTTGGCTAAATATTTTCTCAGATTTCATAAAATCGATAGTGATAGCAGGGTTTGTTTTTTTTAAATTTATTTTTCAGATAAATGCACAGAATTGAATGCTCAATCATGATAAATTTTGCTTTAACTTGTTAGCAAATTATATTTCTAAGCCTGCATAATTTGATCTGATCTAGTATTAATTTGTCCCGCCCGTGTGGATCAATCGGACCGCGCACTGGGCTCACAATCTAGAGGTCGCCGGTTCGAATCCCGCGGCGGGCGCTCTAAAATCCTTTGTGTAAATATGGGTATTCGGCGCCGTCGCTCCGTGCCATACTTTCATACACTTAGGAGCCCAGGGCGGCGAAGTCCTTGCAGATAAAAAGGTAGACACTAGTGGTTGGTACTAGCAATGGTGGCCGAAAGCTATAAAGTCAACTTCGTTTGTAGTAATAATTTGATTGTATAAGCAAATAAATTTCCCGGATACATGAAATAATTAACTGATTTGGCTTTAGATTTCATTTCGTTAATAACAACGAAAAAAGAAAAAAATCCTTCTTTAAAATTGAAAAAAAATAAGCCGAAGGAAGGGGCAAAACAAAAATTAAAAATTGAAATAACAGGCCACGGTTTCAACATTTGAATGGAAAAAGTGTTTTAAAATGCATTATACACCTGTCCAGCTGGTGTGCAATCATAAGTTTCCAAAATTGCTAAGAATTGACAAAAAAAATATTTTTGTGACAAAAAAAAGTTTTTGCGGTCCTAAACAGTGTAATTTCATGAAAGTTAAAATATTTTTTATCCTGCCCAAACAAGCTAAACATGATTATCAACGCCGAAAAATTCGTTTTAGATTGTTTTCAGTTGATTTGACTTCTATTTTCGTTAAAATTTTGAAGTTTTATGAAAATATTTTTTTTGCCCCCTGATTTTTTGAATCAATTTTGAAAAGAGGAGGGGCGACATAAACTTTGAAAAATATTTGCAAAGGCCTAAAGATCATTTAAAATCCTGCGCAATTCATGATGAAACTTATTTTATTGATAATAATAAGAACGTTATTTTTGGTGAAAAAAATTAAGATAAGACATTTTTATTCATTTTGAGTGATTATTCGCCCATACGATGCTTGAGAATATTTTTCATAATTTTATTGTTTTTAATTATGTTTTGCTTTGATTTATATTTTCATCGGTATTTTTTTTTATTTATTTTTGATTCGTAAATTTAAATTTATATTCTGAAAAAAAAATTGCGCAAAACTATACGAATGTTATCAAACCTTGAAAAAATATTATTTTGTTACCAAAGCTTTTTAGACGATTTAAAATGTAATCAACAGCTTAAACTGAAAAAGTGATGTTCAGAACAGCTTGTGTGTTCTGAAAAACTTTTTTTTTTCATGAAAAAACAATGTTGGTCGTATTGGTGAAAATTTACTGCAGTTTTCCTATTTCAAAACTATAGCATTTTGAGAAATCGTAGGGACATTTCATTGCACGAAGATGATTATAAAAGGGGAAATCGAGCTGAAAATATGTCAAAGGCCATTTTTTTAACTCTGGAATGCCCAACGCATGTCCAACTTACACGGACGCCCAAGCCTCCCAAAAAAGTTGGAACGGTGACTTCAACTCACTGGTTCTCGGGCATTACTCATTCAATCGGAACGATTCTTGTTTCCAGGGATTTATAAGAATGTCTAGATGATCCTAAAATTTTGCAGAACTTGATTTGAACAAATCTGTAATTTCTGCGACCGAAAACATCGTTCCAACTTTTTCAAAAAGTTTGCCTCCGCGGAATTTTTGGCGAATTTTTTTAACAAGCGAAAAAACAAGTTGGAACGATGTTTTTGATCGCAAATCAAATTGAGTTCTGCATAGTTCTAGGATCATCTAGACATCTTA
Source organism: Culex pipiens pallens (assembly GCF_016801865.2). Taxonomy (NCBI): domain Eukaryota; kingdom Metazoa; phylum Arthropoda; class Insecta; order Diptera; family Culicidae; genus Culex; species Culex pipiens. Next base: position 141,625,949 of record NC_068939.1, read on the forward strand.
ACAAATCACTGGAAAAAAGAATCGTCTTGATTGGGTGAGTTATGCCCGAGAACCTGCGAGTTGAAGTTACCGTTCCAACTTTTTTGGAGCCTTGGGCGTTGGAATGTCAACTCGAGAATGTCAAAATTTCAAAAGAAAGTAAATGTTTTAATGTTAAAATAATTCCTATATCCAAGAAGCTCAAAATATGACCATATTTTTTCCATATTTTTTGGCTGATTGTGATTCACAGCAAAATTAACGTGAAAATAACAAATAGTTTGACAAATATTAGTCTGGAAGGTATGACTTAAATTTCATTATGCAACGGTCCAAACTTTAACGTGTGTTTATTTTGAGAAGCTCTTCTAGAACTCCTTGAACTTTCTGCCACTTGAGCGCCCCTTCTTTGATGAAAAAATAAATTTAGCATTATGTATGAATTTTCAAAAACACTTCGGTAGAAATATTCATACAACTGATTTTGGCGCCACTAAAGCATCTTTTTTTATATATAATTCTACTTTATAATTTGGCGCCTTTTCTGTTTTAAATACCTAATAATACCTAATGCTATAGCTGACATGAAAATGTTTTACAATTATCGATTTCGGCGCCCCCCAAGGGCTGGCGCCCTTGGCGGTCGCCAACTGCGCCAACCCCTAGGTACGGCGCTGAATGAGTATTTATTATAAGATTGATATAATTCATAAATAAGAGTTAAGAGCGCAATAAAAAGTGCGCACCTTCATGAATATTGCCTTGTTAGCTGATTGTGGATTGAGTGCGAGAGCGCGCTAGCGAGCTGCGAGAGAGAACAACGAGCGAGAAAACAACGAGAAGCGCGCGGCCGGCGAAAGAGAGAATGAAGATTGTCAAATCAGTTTTGTGGTTAATTTCTGTGGAATAAGACGTGTTGTTTGTTAATTGCAAAATATCTGTATTTTTATTATAAAAGAAAGTCCCCGATCACGACAGTGGAAACCAACTTTTTCGCGAAAACTAAAGGGCGAGTTTTTGGCCAATGTGAAACAGGTCGTATCGAGGTGCTCCGATTTGAATGAAACTTTCAGCGTTTGAGATGGACTCATCCCAAATATGAGCCCTCTACGTCAAAGCGAAGTGGGGTAAGACGGGCTTTGAAGTTTAATCTAATCTAATCTAATCTAACCCTAGCGCAGCCAGTCTTTCGAGGGCATCCTGGAGAATGCCTTAGGTTGATTGACGCCTAGCATCTTCTTGTCATTATCAACATTTGCAATGCGCCATTGCATTAACATGCATTGAAACATCACAAACGTCGAAGCGGCCAGGCCAACTGCGTAAAGTTTACCGCAAAGATGATTCGTTGAATTGGATTGAGTTTGAGCACGAGTGTTCAAACAGCAATACATTTCTGAATCTACAGGGGAGGAAGAAACGTGGGGATCCCCCGCTCACGTTCCTGTTTGTTTGGGCAATTAATCGTTGGGAGCACCATGCTAAGAAGTTTTGGTGCTCCGGGACCCTCGAGGATGGGACATCGAATTTCCGCGAATGCCCTGGACACTATTTGCCGTGGTTATAGCGCCACAACTCGCTCTCTGTGGGTGGAAAAATACGAATGAATTAAAATGAAGATTATGGTTTCGTGTCACTCAAAATTTCTTGGAGGAATATTCAGTAAGCCCCAAAATTCTGAATATCTTTCAGTTTTCTTTGATCTTCAGTAAAATCTAATGGAATCTGTTGCAGAAAAAACATGCTAAATGAGAGCTAATTTGATGAATATTCTTCCAAAAAAGTCCAAATCATTCAATTTAATCAATATCCTATTAGGCATATTGGCAAATACTTTTCTAAGTTTTTGTCCCCTAGCTCTGATTGAGGTCGAGAAAAGGAGGGGGAGTTGGGCAAAAAATTATAAAATTGAAACTGCAACATTCAATTTCAACATTTCAATGTAAAAGTTGTTTGATTTTGAAGGGAGAGAAGGGAGAGACAAAAAGTTTGAAAAATATTTACAGCCTAGCGTAAAATCGCTTATAAATACAATCACAACTCACCTCTAAACAAAAGATACCTTAGTCCTAAACCAGACATGTCCAGCAAAGAACAATCTTACCTTGTGTCAACGTTCCCTTGACCAACCCTTCTCTCTGCCTCAAACAGCTGCTTTTCTCGTGCCTCTCGCCTTTTCTCCAAATAGCAAAGCGTCACCGGCTCGGCTGCACGAAAACACCTCCTCTCGGCCAGGCACCCCTCTTCATGCAACAGCGGTGAGCGGGCCTCTCGACCAGCTCGGCTCGATAACCGCTCTCGCTCCCGTCCGCTCAAACCACCACCACACCGACAAAACAGGACTGCGTCGACACTCGCTGTTATCTCCAAACCCCCACAGATTCTCTTTCTTCCACCGTTTACGTTTCGTTCACAAAAACACAGAAAGGTCTCCCCGAGCATAGATTATTAATTACCTAGATGTCTCACTTCGGGATTTTTCCATACATCCAGTTGGCGACACCCCTTTAGCGCTCCGAGCGCCACCACAGTCGAGTTACAGGTACTAAAATGTTTGGAAAAATCTAAGCATCCTGTGCATTTGCCTTGATGAAAGTTTGTTTTGTTTTTGACAAAGTGTCAGCGGTTTTTTTCACCCTAGAACAATCTGTCTTTGTAATCAAATTGTTTCAATCCCGAAACATGGTATATCTCCCCCTCTAGTCGTACAACGATCTTGACGATTCCTAGCAGCGAATCAAAACACGATCTGAAGGAGGTGACCCATCTTAAGATGTACACGGACAGTGCCCGCTCGATTGCAAACCCGCTTTGAACTGTGCTGCTCCTGTGTGGTCCCCACCAGCTGGGAGAAAACGTCTCGTTTGGTGGCACCGACGGTCACCAAGCTGAATAACAATCCGCGCTACGTGAAAACGTTTGTTTGATGAGGGTGGTTTGAAACAGCTTCTCTAGGCTTATGAGGAAGCTACATTTTACTTTCTTTCAGATAAAAAAAGGCAAAAAACTTTAGCAAGGTCATGCCTTGAAGCTGGCACATCAAGAAAACAATAAGCTTTGACATCGTGAATCGGAATGAGAGCGTCCGCCACCGTCTCCCACACAACAAGGCTGACCAGTTGAAGCTCAGAAATCATATGGAGCCTCAAAATGGAAAATATGAACAGCTTGATATTATAATTCATCTTTTTATTATAAACGCTCACTTTTTTAAAGCAAAATAATAAGAAAACATTGTAATAGAAATTAATTCTGCATAACGTGGTTGTAAGCCTCGACAAAGACTGCCGCAGAGTACTGTTATTGAAGGGCGACTTGTTGTTCGTTAGTGTTAAATGTACAGATCCTTTTTTAACACTCTGGTTCGTTCCATTTCCGTAAACCGCACTTCTTGCTAGCGTTTAAGGTTGGTGACGTGTTTCCGCGTGCCTGCAGTCAGTAATTATATACTTCTTGGGCTTCGATCGCAGTGGGACACTACTTGGTGCCTGATGAACCGGGCTTGGAGTGGAGCTAGGATTTCGGTTGGGGGAAAGGGGGAGCACAAAATTGCGTCAGTGTTGAGGAGGATCCCTTCAGCCGAGCGAAATCCCCGACGCTCCCGACTAGCAAGCCAAAATTACTCAAAATGGTTGTGTGCGTGTAAACTCAATTGCCATGGTTTATTCGAGTAATTTACGTATTATAGTTTCTCCTGCCAAACTTTAATCCCTGCTTCCTTATTCTAATGGACAACACATTTCTCCCAACCCATCCTTTCGCTACCCAGACCACACTCGCTTCTGCTACCCTGCCGCACATCCACGTCATGCTCACACCACACCCGCTCTCGACCCGCCTTGCGTTCGGGTACCGCGTTCCTGCGCCCTCGTACCGTTCGCCCAGCGTTCGCGCACTGCTTTTCCACGCCATCGCGACGCGTACTCCGATCGCCTCACGCTAGCGCACTGCTTTCCCACGCCCAATTGACGCACACACGTTCCTGCGTTCGCGCGTTGCGTCTCCATGACGCACACACCATCCGCCTCGCGTTCGCACACTGCGCTTTCACGCCTGCCTGATGCGTGGTTCGTCCGCCTCACACTAGCGCGCTGCTTTACCACGCCACACGTCTCGCGCGCGGTCCTAATTGCGTTCGTGCGGAGCGCAATGTCGCTTTGAGTCCTCACAACGACCGCTGATCGACCAACCTGTACGAGGATCGAGCTGTATACCTACAAAACACCCCCATTCCGTGTGGGGGCGTTCTTTTTAGATTTGATCTCGTCAGTGGCAGCCCGAGAACCTCGTCCTGGTGGCCACTTCTGGTCTGGTTGACCTTGAGGATGGGTTGAGTTTCGTATGTATGCGTGCGTGACCTTTCAAATTGCAACTGTTCTTCGACGTGTTCCGAGTTCGCTCGACGGCCTTGGCTTCCATTCCAGTCCCAAGCTTGTCCCCTGACACCGAATGCGCTGGTTGAAATGCATGTCCCACTCCGCTGGCGGTGCTCGGTTATGTTTTCCTTGGCGTCGTGCCCGTAGCGTTGCGATGGACCGATTCCCAGTCTAGGAAGATGGAGTTTAGACATTATCGCCATAGATGGATCTCTCACACTTACAGGTGTCTCGATATGAGCTTTGCTGCGTGCCGATTTCTCCTAGTTGGGTTCTTGTCCTCCACGTGGTGCTCTTGCACCTAGAGCCACACTCCTGGTCCAAGTCTCTGCTGGTGAGCTCGCCGGGAAGGACTTCAGCTGGCTCATGTATTGGGCACACTCTCGAGCCGACGAATGACAAGGGTTTCGCATTCGTATGATGCTTGCAGGCACGAGGGGGGCAGCCTGGAAGTCACCCTCTGGCTACGGCGCTGAACCAAATTACTCTTGTTGGAGGTAAGCACACCGTCGAGGAGTTTGTCCCTTGGAAAATTTTAAAGAGGCGGCAGTGGTTTCTCTGAAAATGCGAGACGGATTATCCTTGGAACTTTTTTTGTTGACTTTTTTCCTCACACATCTGCATGATCTGCATACACGGCTCACGGATTCATTAGCAGCAATTGGAACGGTAACTATTACTGTTGCTTGCTTTTCCGACCACGACATTCGGATAAGTGACTTCCTGAACAGAAATTTGGCAGGAACCTAAATAAACGGCTCACTGGAATATTCGAGCGAACTCTCGACTTTTGCCACAACAATGTCAACAAAGTTTCGAAATAGCAGGCAGGTTGCTATGATATTATAGAACACTGAACTAAAACCGGGGAGAAAAAATTTTCCCTTCGGAAATATCCAAAATTAGTACCTGTGAATTGCCACCAGGTGCAATTTTGGCGTGGCGGTAGTGTCACCAGCCCCAACAGGGGAGTGGCGTATCTATATATAATTAGTCTATGCCCCGAGTTTGTTGTTTTTCCCACATGCTTAGATCGATTCTGTCGCGTTCAACTGAACCACAACAGTTAACAGCCAACAGCTGCTACCAAACACCGCACAGTGATCTTTTTTAACTGTTTATCTTAAGCTATTAGTTCTTTTTTAGTTTGATTTATTTTGTTTTGTTATTATTTATCACTTCAGATAAACTTCCCACTGTTTGGCATCGCTGGCTAGCATGCAAGCTGTTCTTGACTTTCATGCAAGTTTTCGTACAAGCTTTCGCAAGAGGTTACCGCACGACTCAACGACGTAAACAAATGCTTCATGAGCCACTGAAATACGCCGAAAAATCACACTGAATCCACATTAATTCACTAAACTCGATAATATTCCGTTTCTTCGCTAGATAATCTTCAATTTCACACAAAATAACGAACCGCAAATAACAAACAATACACACTAATTGCAAAATTCCAGGGAGCAGCACGCTGACCGAACCGACACCCAACCGTGCTGCCAAAACTCCCCGGTAAGACGGGCTTTGAAGTTTAAAGCCCAAAAAAACATAAAAAATCTTAAAAATTGCTCGCATTTGCGTAAAACTTTACCAGTTTCAACTCTGCATTTTTTTAAATCTCATTTTATTAACTGCATCCGAAAGGTCTTTTGAAGCCCTTGAAAATGTGCCATAAACATCCAGGATTGGTTTGACTTTTTCTCATAGCTTTTGCAAATTACTGTTAATAATGTTTATTTAAAACCTTAATATCTTTTTGAAACAGCCTCCATCACCCATACTCCTATAGGCCAAAAGTAAGGGAACTACATGGACTGTGAGCCTAGGGACCATCCATAAACCACGTGGACACTATTTTGGGAATTTGTTACAACCCCTCCCCCGGACAATTGTCCATAAAAAAAACTTTTTTGTATGGATCGTGGACAATCGCAAATGAAAAAAAAAAATGTTATTATTTAACATTCCAACGCCCAAGGCTCCAAAAAAGTTGGAACGGTAACTTCAACTCGCTGGTTCTCGGGCATAACTCAACCAATCAAGATGATTCTTCTTTCCAGTGATTTGTTAGGATGTCTAGATGATTCTAGAACTTTGCAGAACTTAATTTGATCTAATCTGTAATTTTTGCGATCAAAAACATCGTTCCAACTTTTTTTTTCGCGTACAAAAAAAAAATTCGCCAAAAATTCCGCGGAGGCAGTCGTTTTGAAAAAAGGTGGAACGATGTTTTCGGTCGCAGAAATTACAGAGTTGATCAAATTAAGTTCTGCAAAGTTCTAGGATCACCTAGACATTCTTACAAATTACTGGAAACAAGAATCGTCCCGATTGGTTGAGTTATGCCCGAGAACCAGCGAGTTGAAGTTGCCGTTCCAACTTTTTTGAGAGGCTTGGGCGTCCGTGTAAGTTGGACAAGCGTTGGGCGTTCCAGTG
>NC_068939.1:141632839-141786155 GCF_016801865.2 Culex pipiens pallens
ACTGTGCACTGTAGCATTGCAACTTTTCACTGCAACTAACTGGTTCTTTGTCTCTATGCACGATGATGACGTTCCTTCGTCCAGTCCAGTGAGCAAAAAGGGCAACAAAACTAGTTCAAAATACCCGTTGCTTGACCAACATTTATAGCACAAATGTTTAAAAAAAAACCTTCCTGCCTGTTTGTCTTACTTCTCACCATCGTGAAATGAGACGAAATCATGCATTCCGGCCCACGGTAAGTGCACGGAGAAAAGTGCAATGGCCAGCCAACCGGGCAAGCGCAGAACACGCTAAAGTGCTATAAAATTTGCATTGAAGTCGGCGCGCGCAACGAGAGCTTCACATAAAAAGTGCAATAAAATTAAAGCTAAAGTATGTGCCCGAACCGACGACGGTGACAATATGGGACTGGAAAGTCTAATGAAGTCAGCGCGGACTTGTATTAAGCTACATTTAGGGTAACAGTCACACCTTACAGAACGTCTTTCTCTGCACTTCTTTTGTGGCTTAATTTGATAACTTGAAAATTCCCGATAATCAACGTAGAATAAGCAAACACTTTTCAGCGAGGGGAGAACTGGCCCGGCGGTTGAGCGACCTCTTAACTCCCGCGTAAATTTTTACGATTACGTCGTTGACAGTACGGGGGTTCAGTATGTGGCTGTTTGAACAAAATTTGCATCTCCCAATCGAACGAAATTCACGAATTTGCTACGGTTCGTTCGCCCCCCGCATCGGAACCTCTCCAAAAATGGCTTGCGAAAGTGTGTCCGCGTGCGCGGTTCTGAACGGATTCGAGCAAATGTTGTTGGGATTTGGATGACGGAATATAGCTACAGTCGTCGAAAACGTCGTCGCCGTCGTCTAATAGAGTTTCCAAACTTCTTCTTTCTTCTAGCAGTTGAAAGTGTGCGCAAAAAGTGCTAATTAACTTCGCTTAGACAAACCGGTAATAGTTGCGAATAGCGGTATACGAGCTGGCATGTGTCAGCTCGTCAGGAAAGATTCATAGTTTTCACTTTATTCTTGGCTATGGGGAATAAATTGTCCGCAGTGATGTAATTTTTGTGTGCAGAGCTTTCAGGTTACGTTTGTATTTTTGGAAACTTGATTTCGCTTTGGGTCGAAGAGTGTCAAACTATTTCATCCAATGTAATATGGAGGTAGTTTTTGCTTCTTTTAGTAAAATCGTATCTTGTAAATACATGCTAATTCCACAGGTCATTGAATTGCATCACTGTTTGTTTCAAAGAACATTAAGTGCAGTCCAAGCTTCCATACAGCACTCTATAAAGTGCAACGAAGACACCTATTTATTTCTATAAAAAAAACGTTACTTAATCCACCCTTAGGTGGTTGTTGCCTTCCTCACATTTAGAGGGTAAGGCTATCCAAAATAGATACACAAGGGCTAGAGGGTGACAAGCGGGAATTCCCGGGAAAAATTTCCCGGGAAATTGGCCATTTTTGGACCTCTCGATTCCCGGGAAATTTGGTCGAGACTCCCGGGAAATTTTATACTTACAAATATCGACCCAAAATTAAAAATTTAATCAGAAAAACATTTGAAAAATTCAAAATTGTTTAGAATATTGGATGTTCAATGTTCGATTCTCAAATTTGAATAAACCAATGCTTCTCTAATCTTCTTATTCTAAAAGTGTAAATTTAAACTTTTAAAAAATTCTAATAACTATAATTGAGAGTAACCAAAAAATGTGGGCCCCAAAATGTACCTTGAAAGCAGTAACACACCAGGAATGAAATATTTATTATTTTTAAGCAGGAAAACCTTTTCAAGATAAGTTTGATTTCCATATCCTCTATCAAGCATAGAAAAACTCATAATCTTGTTTTTTTAATTCTCGCTGTATCGAGGTAATTTCCTTTTTTGATGTCAATAAGTAATTTTGTGTTTTGCATATTAAATTATATTTATGTTGGGAATAAAAATAAGGCATAATTTGTAAAGTTAGTGTCCGCTAATTGTGAACATTTACAGTTGATCTTAAGAAGGAAAAAATCAACTAAAAGTTTTTACTTTGTGTCGTTATTTATCATATTGCAAAAATGCCATATTGCATAAATGGAAAATTTTATATATTAGTTATATTTTTACTTTCAAAAAATCTAATAATAAGCTTGTCCAACTTTTGAAAAATCACTCAGTGCGAATGAAGATTCGTAAACATTTTAAACTGCAATTTTGAGTCCCAAAAAGGCTCAAGAAACGATTTTGTATTTGTAGATTGAGGTAAAAAATTTAAATGAAGAAAAAATTCCTTAAAACAATGGTTACTTGAATTTACATTTCATTGGATTAGTATGAATTAATTGTATCTGAATTCATTTAAAGAAACGTTTTTTTACTTTTCTTTTTAAGTTATTGACACTATTGGCTAGTTAAAAAAAATCCCGGGTCCCGGGAATTCCCGGGAAATTGAAAATCTCGAGAGTCGTCACCTTTCAGTGTCCTATCAAATTGATTCACTATTCATACCATCAGATTGGGTAGTCAGATCTTCATAATTCAGGGCACTCATGTGCTTATAACTTTTGATAGGGTAGTCAGATCTGCAATCTTCTGAACTCGTTGGAAAGATTTTTTGATCACCTATCCATCGACAGGTCGCATGATAGTTCAGGACAACGTTTTCATTGAAATATATGAGATCCAGTCTCTAAAAAGTTCATAAATAACACTTAAGTGCGCATAACTTTCGATAGGGTTGTCAGATCTTGAAACTTTTGAACTTTTTTGGAAAGGTCTTTTGAATACCTTTCTAAAAATGTATAAATATTCCTACAAAAACCACCCTTTTTACAAATCTTCCGGACTTTTGCTAGAATCTTTTTTTAGCATAACTTTTGAAGTACTTTACTAAACTTTATAATTTTCAATAGCGACTTATGGGACCCCAAGACGGATCGAATGAGACCAATACGGTCCAAATCGGTTCAGTCAGTGCCGAGATAACGTCATGATTCGAATTCCCGGACGCTTCGAAACCCGGACACTTCAACTTGTTTTATCAATTATTTGGATATAAATTCGAATTATGAATGTCAAAACTGTGTTATTTGATGAATTCTAACATCAACTTTCATTTAAAGTTTGTCTGAACGCTGTAGTTAATGCCAAAACAATTAAATAAAGAAAAATTATAAGTTTACCAAAAATGCGAAACATTTCAACGGAAATATTTTATAGGCGTCCGAAGCACCGGGAAGGCAAAGCAGAAATTAATGTTTTTGATTTTCTTACATTCTAGCCATTTTTATACAAACTATCGATTGTTTTGATGTTAACAGCTTATTTGAGACTTAAAGAATGCCATTCACTAACATTTCAGTCCAAATTTGTGCGATTCATAAGCAAAATCGAGTGTCCGGAATTCGAAGCAAAAGTGTCCGGATTTCGAATCAGCTTTTAACAGTGTCCGGGATTCGAAGCACAACAAGTCATTTATGTTTTCAAATTCTGATGAAAAATGTTTAGAAAAGACATATTTGCATGCATTCTCTTAAAATATATAAAAAATAAAATATATAATAAATGGTACTAAGTGTCCGGATTTCGTATCATGACGTTAATCCAGTGCAATTTTTTTTGATCAACATCCCACCACACACATAGACATTTGCAGTGATTCTGAGTCGATAAGTATTCATGAAGGTGGGTCTAGGAGGTCAAATTAAGAATTTCGTTTTTCGAGTGATTTTATAGCCTTTCCTCAGTAAGGTGAGGAAGGCAAAAACCAGTAATCGACGACGTGGCGGCGTTCGTTGACCGTTTTCAAAACACATAATATTTGAACTTTTTGTGCCTCGATCGAACCATTCTGCAGGCGTTTGCACTTTCTCAGGTTGCAGCCGTTCACGTGGCCCCAACTCTGCAACCGTAAGCCATAACTGAATGAGTGTTTTGGCTCGATTCTTAGAATTTTAGCTGTTCTACAACCGCGTTGTTGTTTTAGGCGGAATTGTTGCGAGTGGTCAGGTTTGCAGTACTCTTTTGCTTGTTGTTCAAAGGATTAAGCTCATCTATCACACAATAAATGACGCTTGAAATGATAATGGCTCAATGCATTTTCAGCCAAGAGTTATGAGAATGGAAACAACAAAACTGCACTTCCGACCACCGAGGCAGAACTGCAAGCAAAGGGAAACAGACTGTGCCGTTCCGTCAGGCCCCCGTTATCAGTGGGACCGATAATGAGACAATCCAGGGCAGGCATTTTTGAGGCCAGTCTGGCCAGGGCGGTTTCCGCTTTTGGCGACCTGCAACATTAACTTCCATTTAGGCGGCCAGCAGCAGACGATTACGATTACAGCGCGTTTGGTTGGCCCATTTTTGGGATTGGGACTGCTGCACTTGAACGTTGCAGCAACCTTTGCTACGTAGTTAGTTGGCTGGTTGTTGTTGTTCCACGGCGGGCGGTGGCATAATTGACCGTGACCGGTGTGGTGGCCCACGCTGTGATTAATTGAAACTAAATGTATATTCCAAAGAATGAAGCACTCAAACGTGGGTACTCTGCTCGTGGTTTAGTGTGTGATAGCGCGAGTGTACTTGGTGTGAGGTGTGTTTGCTGAAATAATTTTCAGCGAGGCAAGTTCATGGCAGTTCGAGGTGAGGTTTGTTATCGTAATGCTGCTTCGAAATTGCTTGTTTAAATTACATGCTTGATTTTAATATTTTGAAATAGTTTTTACTGGAAACAGCAGAAAATTCTACAATTTTTTTTTATTGAAATGCAAACCGATATTGCCAGGTATAAAATGAGGCCTTATTAGATGATAGTCAAAAAACTATATTTTCACCAAGTTTAAACTTTTAGAGACTGTAAAAAGCAAACAACGAAATATAATCATAAACAATATAAGATATTTTCTCCGCACGGATGATTTTCTTTTATTAAATATTTTTAAATTTCAAAAAAACAAACTGAATGTTTTACGGAAATGTTACATCGCGGTGTGTTGCGTAGAACAAACGATAAAAAAAAATCGGCAAGTCTGATATTTAGCCCTATGAAAAAAGGGCGCTTTCCCGAGCAATTTTTTTTTAGATATTTTTCAGTTTTATAAGTTTTTCCTTCTGAAAAGTTGCTAAAAACTAAAGAATTTATGTACATAACCATCAAATTTCTTATAAATATGCTTTGAACGACTCTCTTATTAACTACTATTAACTACTTATTTGACCAATATTCAACTTCCAATAAAAAGTTTCCGAACCACACCAGATTTCTAGCTTTCTTTGTGGTTACCCCAAAATCAAGGCGGGAAAAAACTACAATCAAATATTTCTATTTTTTTTTGTTCGATTTTCATGAAAATACACCATCTAGGGGAAATACCCATTTTAAGCCTAATAAGCGGTCGTGTTCAAATGATGCTGGATAATCTGGACTGTTCCTTGAAATTTACTAAAACCAAGCGCACCAACGAGTAGAGCTACTTTTTGTGAACATTTCTGTTTCTTTTCACTTTTACTAAAAGTTATTCTACTCCTTTCACAAGCATTCGAAAAAAATATTTCCAAAATGTATTCTAATCACACGAGAACGCATTGTGTCACACCCATTTTTCTATTTTCAGCTTAGTTCTTTTTTACCTCCAGCGCTCTTTTGGGTCCGCTTAGTGCTGCCAGTTGTGATGAAATTTTAGGCGAACACTCACGAAAAAGTAGGATTTATAGCGAAAGTTTTCTGGCAGCACTTGCTCACTCCAACAGGCGCTGCTGGTGGTGTTGGTGGCCACCCTTTGTTCTTTGTTTACCTTCGCTTCTCACTCGGTTTTCTTCAGCCTTCGATTGGAATGGGTCGTCAATAGTCAAACGTCAAATGACTTGGCGCGTTTGTTTTTCTGATGGCGCTTGCCAATTATTTACATGTTTCGGGATTAATTTTCAAGTCAGTGAGTAACTAGTGTTCAAAAGATCATGTTGCCGGTAGTTGGTTCTCATCTAGCGTGTGCCACAAAAATGATGAGAAATGGTCTCGCTAAATAGAAATGATCAAAAGTGCTTTAAATGTGATCTTTTTGGCCAGTAAGTGGCATACATTTGCGTGATTACTCAAGGCGGTGCTGTTACTGGTTAGTTTATAGCCTAAATAGTATTTTTGGAGCTTTAATCGAGCATCAAACATTCCATATGACGAAGATAGATGTTTGATTAGAAAGGGTTTATTTCCCCTACCGCCGGATACAAATTTCAGCATTTAAAAATGGGAAAACGAAGAGTATATCATAAAAAAATATAAAAAAAAATCTCTGCATATTATAAACCAAAAGGGGTACCTTTTTTAGGGAACATGTTCAGATAATGGTTCTTTGCAATGTGATTGATTCGAAATTGTTTTAACATGTATGATGTAAAGGCATGTGGGTCTCGTGGCGCAGGGGTAGCGGCTTCGGCTGCCGATCCCGATGATGCTATGAGACGCGGGTTCGATTCCCGCCTTATCCACTGAGCTTCTATCGGATGGTGAAGTAAAACGTCGGTCCCGGTTTCTCCTGTCTCGTCAGAGGCGCTGGAGCAGAAATCCCACGTTAGAGGAAGGCCATGCCCCGGGGGGCGTAGTGCCAATAGTTTCGTTTTCGATGTAAAGGCAAATTGCAGATTTTTTTTTGAATCTGTTGTCCTATAAAAAAATGTTCAAAAAAAGTTGCTCTGGGACCCTCGCAGAAATTTTTCGATGAACTCCGCAGATGCCGGGAAAGACCCCTTCTTTAATAGTGCCAAATATCATACCAGACGATTTTTTTTATGTTGTCGCACAAATACACCGTGGTCTATTACTTAAAAATAAACTTTTAAGACCATATGTTTGTTGTTTAAAAAACATCCTCTTTATTACCCCGTTACCACATTTTGCACCATACTAAATTTAAGATGCTTTTGTTGGTAAAAATCTAAAATTTTAAATTACAAATTTGAGAATTAAAAGCGAAATATTGAAAGTAGAAAAAAAATCCCTTCTCATGAAACAGATTTACAAATATTCCAATGCCTAATTTTCAAAGTTTCATCCAAAAAATACGAAGAAAAGTTTATTTGCAACATTCTTACTTACTTCTCGGGTGACATACATCGTGCTAGGGTGGTCCCAAAAACGGCAATTTTCGTCAATTTTCGCAAAAACCAAATTTTTCAAAAGAATTTAGCTCCGTGCCATATCAACCGATTTTAGCTGTCTTGGACGCAAATGAAAGGGGACTAGTGAAAAGAGCCTTTATTTGGAAATATTTTCATCGGAATCCTCGGAAAATTTCACATAACATGTTATTATAAAAAAAATCTTTTTTGTTTTTTTTCGACGCATACGTGCTAATTCGGGAAAATGACGACCAGCCAGACAGACTCAGTTGTTCGAAGCCTCGACTATTCGATGGATAATTTTGGACTGTATTTGGAGATAAAAAGTCAAAAAATGGCAAAACTGACGACGGGGCACCTCAAATATCCAACGCTTGTATCATTCTATTCGCAAGAGGCACAAAACGGAAACGGTGTCGACTTAGCGGAAATGCGTATTTGGGCGGCTTCAAGTGGCCTGCTATATATGGATCAGCACAACCGTAATGGATCGTTTTGCTGTGCTAGCCGAAAAACAAAGACCGGGTCGGTCATCAACCGATAGCCAGTACCTTACACATGAACCTCCACTACCTGTGTGTTACTTGACAGAAAAAATGTCAGCATCTAATTAGCATATTTTTTTGTAGAAACGTTTAAACTGCGATAAATTTCATAACTAATTACCCCCATCCGATCCTCACAGGCACAAACACTTAACCCCCCTCTCAGCAGAGTGACAAATCGTTTGTCTCAGCCAAACTGCCAAATTAGAATTTCGCAAATGTGGTCGCCATCATCGTCGGCGACATTTCGTCAAAAATTCGCGAAAACAGTAGTCACCGGATTGTGCGTAACGCACCGTATAAAATCCGCCACGCGGTTGGCCCGGAACACTTTGCATACTAATGGCTCTATTATTTGCACAGTTCTGCGTTTGCAAAAAACAAAAAAAAAATGCGTGCGACCCGAAATTCGCAAACCTTTGCCAAAATCAATAAACTCACTTTCGCCGCAGCAGGACGAGAGATGCGTGCCCGCCATCATAATTAAGTTGGTGGTTGACTCTAGTCAGCCTAAACGACAATTTCCATGCTAATCAGAGCAGATCAAGGCTTGACGGAAGATTGCTTTCGTTTCTTTTTTTAATTTTGCGAAACGATTAATTACGTGAGAGGTTTCTTTTTGACATTCGGGATCAACGCATTAATTGCTCCACTTTGCTAAATTTTGTATTGCTTCGTTGCGTAAGAGTCGCGAATTTGACGCTTTTCTTTGGAAATTAAGCTTGATTGATATTATTCAAGGAACTCATTTGCGTGATGAAAAAAATACATGTTATTAAAGGACTTAACATTTCCATAGTAAAATTTCAATACACGGAAAAAAATCAGTTCTCAAAAGCGTGAATTAAATTCACGAATGCAAGAACCACGAAGGAATACATTCACGTTTATAGTGCAAATGCACAATACTCATGAATAAATTCCTTCGTGGTTCTCACATTCGTGAACATAATTCACGATTACGAGAATTGATTTTTTTTCTGTGTAGGGCGTAGCCCTAGATGTAAACAAGCAACCCAATCTACTCACACTCAACCTAAAATGCAGCTAGAAAAGTGGGATAGACTATTTGTTTACATCCAAAGTACCGTCATCAGGGTTGACATTGGGTCTGGGGTGAGATTGAGTCATAAAAATTTCAGCATGATGACGGTAACGTTCACTTGAAAAGTTACAAAATAAAAAAATAATGATAACAATTTGAGTATCTAAAAAATACGTTACTTTGTGAAAGGTTGAGTACCGTCAGTGGGGGTGACTGTGGGTCGAAAAACGATACACCTGTTGTTATTTATTAATAACAAAAAAAAAATTAAATATGTGTGTGTGTGTGTGTGTGTGGTCCAATCCAATACCCGCTGGCCGGCAGCGAAATTATGGGAAAGTATAATTTGTATCAGGCTTTGTTTATGCTGATACAACTTATCTCAGTCCCGGGTATTAGGTGGTGATAGCCCTCGCGCTGCTTCCAATGACCCATTTCAGATTGACAGAGCTCCTTGCGGTCCAATTCCGAGGTCATTGGGCATTGTCTGGCCCCGCCTAAACATAGAAGCAAGAATCAGAAGGACTCTCGATCTATATTTAAACTTCCAATCCCATAATGCAAAACAGGGATTAGCGCGTATTTAATATAATCAGAAAATATGCAACAGTTGAAAGATTCAGTTTGGATAGATCTCACCAATTTTCTGAAACATCCTTTAGTCCTTTTTGCAGCTTCGGTCTTCCAGCTTCGGGTTCTCAATCACGAGCAGTTTGAGCTTCCTCATGCTGCTTCGGAACACATCCTGTCGTCCTGGTCATCTTGTGGTAAATAAGAACACGAACAAAAACTGGTTCGACCTCGGGTTCGACCGCAAAACATACAAATTTCACCTTGAAACAAAATTATCGCGGCACGCACAAACCGTAGGAAAAGTCTGTGACAAAACCTAAACGATTGTCAAATCTGATTTACACATTCTTCTACCGTTTATTTGGCAACCAGGCTTGAAAGCTCTCCTGCAACAACCGCCCGAGCGCGCGAGCTTTTTGACAGCTCCGAAATTCAAGGCAAATCCTTAGAACTCGATATTCTTCCACTACAACGCGTTGTTATTAATCATTATCGTCACTTTTATATATATTTCATGGACCGAAACAGGCAAAAAATACAAAAAAACGCGGAGTAAAAATATTGTCCGAACTCTCACGAGCAGTGCTACTAGCGCCTCTAATAACAAAAAAAAATTAAATAGCATCGAAAATCTTTGAACTTAGATAATTAATTAAATTTTTCCAAAAATATGTTGGAGTTTGATGACCTAAAATGCCAATCGCATGAAAATTTACCCAATCTCACTTCTTAGAGACGGCGACTAAAATGATAGGATTAGATGTAGGAACGAGATTTTTTCAGCTAAGTCATCTTAAAATGTCCCCTACAGCATAGAATTTTTACCCCTTTTAACAGAATTAAGTTTAATTGAGAAGAAACTGAGTAATGGTAAAATACGTAAATAATCTATTTGACCAAATCTCACCCTCCAGACCCAATGTCACCCCCACTGACGTTATTTTGCATCAAAAACTATGCCGTTGCAAATATTTTTCAAAGATTATTATTATAGTTATTATTTTCCCTACTTGCTGAATTATCAAACAACATAATTTCAAGAATTTCGTTTGCAGCATGAAAGGTCTCTTTATGGATAAGTTTATTTTTATTAATTATCGCTATCGCCGAACAAAGCAATATTAAGAACATTGAGCCAGACCAACATCACATCATAATTCGTCGTACGTGCATTTTGGGCCAAATTGAGTTAAGAACGCAATTTTGTGCAGCTCAGAATGCCTGAAATCGGGTGTCAACCTGAAAATTGCTGTAAGTGCGACAACTGGCCAACGGGATTCCAGGTCAGAACACGTTTGACACACGTACATGCCCGACTACCTTCAACATTTTTATTTATAACTCAGGACTCCGGCGACCAAATTCAACCAAACAAAAGTTGTTGAAAAAAACATCCTTCTTTGCTTCACTTGAAGACGGTGAGCTATAATTGCTGAGGAATTGATAATTACGAATAAAACCAGGGCTGTAGAGTCGGAGTCGGCTAAATTTTACTAGATGGAGTCGGAGTCGGAGCCGAAAATTTCTGATTAGTCGGAGTTGGAGTCGGAGTCGGAGTTATCTTGAATTCAACAAAAATTATGTTTATTTTTAATTTTTTAGTATTTGCTATAAAACAGATTAATTTACAAAACTTCTTATATTTTTAATTTTTTTTTTCAGGTTGCATGCGCTGCGTTGCCTTTTTTATTTTTTTTAGAGATCACTAAATGATAACCTGTTAATCAGATCTTACCCAAGTATGCAGTATCATCATAACTAAAAAAAAACAATATTGGTTTTGTAGTCAGAAATATTTAATTGATTTTTGACTGCATCCTTTAGCCAATATTTATGAACCCTTTAAACTCAAATTTGACCAAATTTAATCTAGTTCTTTCTGAAAAAAGTACACACACAGTCATCTTATACCCCGATAGTGAATGTCTTGGTGGTTTTAAGCAAATCAATGTTCAGGAAAAAAAGTTACGAGGTACACAAAAAATATAAATAATAATCACTATTTATGGAAATCGAAAACAAAAAAAGTCACTGACAGGATAACTCTTCCAACAAATATTCAACGATTAGAACAATCTATTACTTGGAACTCAACATGCGCATTTTGTTTATAACTTTGTACAAAAAATTAAAAGTGTCTGAGAATGTTGATCCTTAGGCAAACTATTTTGATATTGTTGCAAATTATCGTTGAACAAATCTCAAGATTTCAGGATAGGACAGAATTTCAAGATAAAAAAATATCCGTGACCTAGAAAATATTTATCCTGTGGATTTTTGTTTTTTATCCAATTCTAAGTTTTTTCATATATTTTCATGGAGGCACACGACCATTCATAAAGCTTTGTTTTAGGTGAAGATGCACGAAGTATCGCGCGCCTCCTTTTAAATATATAAAAAAAATTAAAAATTCAAATAATCCAAAATTCCGTGGCAAAATATTTTCTAGGGCACGGATATTTGAAAAGGACCCCTTAAGCGTCCTTACCACGAAGATTTTTTTTAGATACATTGATTTGTAATAATAAACTTTTTCAGCCTTGGCGTGATGTCCATGTACGTCTTAAAAATGTCAATGGAGCTTTAAAAAATAGTTTCGTTTAAAATTGTTATTTAAAAATACAAGGTGACTATGATAGTCACTGTGCTTCTTATAAATGTCAACTTAAAAGTGAGCAAATTGAATTTATATGTTAAATCAATCATTAAGGCCAGCTTTCTTTTAATGATCATTAAAAAAATAACAATTTAATATTTAAGCTTTTAATCAATTTAATGAAAATTTGAGGTTAAGTAAATAAATCCAAATTTACTTACCAAACTGTTCTTCTGAAAATGCCTTCAAAACAGGCGTTTTTTTATATCTGTTTCAATAACGTCTAAAACTTGTAAAACTAGAAACTTTTTTCTGGTTTTTCCACTTAAAGAGTTTTTAAATAATCCTATTTATCAATGTTTTCGAAATAATAGTAAGCTAACTTTTGGAGTCGGAGTCGGAGTCGGAGCCAACCATTTTTTGAAAGCTGGAGTCGGAGTCGAAGTCGGAGTCAGAGTCGGTTGGATCTGAAAGCCGGATCCGGAGTCGGAGTCGAAGTCGGCTAATCCCAGAAAGCCGGAGTCGGAGTCGGAGTCGCTTGAAATATGACCCGACTCGGCAGCCCTGAATAAAACTAACTCCACCAGAACAGATGCTCTATAACAAGTTGATGCTTCACTTTTAAGAGGACAAGGGAAATTCTCCACGACATCTTCAAACAAGCTGCGCTTGTAATTGTACGGTTTTTGGGAAAGTAACAGGTCTAGGAAGCGCTCGAATCAAGCGTTGCAAACATTGCTTAAGGTCTCCTCAAAACATGCGTTGAAAAGTAAAATAACCTTCCAAAAGCATTAAACACTAAATCCGACGTCTCCTAATTGACTTCCTGTGTTATATCTGTTCATGCGTACACGTATTGCGCTTCAAAATGATAACAACTAAGAAGTTTTGGCACAAGTTCAGTCGGCAACAAATGCGCCAAATCCCCAATGTTACGCATCACTAACGCAGACATTCGAAGTGCTCGCCGCATGGAACACTTGTCTCGTTATAGTTCCTACCGGCCATTGTCACGAGGTCAATATCTCACCATTTCGTTTTATTGGTTTACAACCGAACCGAAGGGGGGTGAGGTGAGTACGAAAGCCATAAAACTGCGAACAAGAACGAAAGTTGTCAAAAAGAAGCCGGTCTACTACGCTTCCTCTAAGCCATTAACACACCAGTCTAATTGCAATCACCAATATCCTATACTTCACCTTAACTTAGATGCAGTCAACGCACCTGACGGAAAAGGGGCAGCAAAAAATAAGATTTATATTTATGACACGAATTAAACACGCACTCAAGTGTGATTCTCCCTAAAAAAAAAGCATAAGTGAGCTTCTGGTCTTTAGGTTAAATTTGTGTGCGAAATTCTACTTTACGCAGGAGGGGGTACCTCCTAAAAGTGCGTGCGCAGCTCAGCGGAAAACTCTCATGAGCCTCGAGTGATGATTTACGACATGGCGGACAAACTTATGTTTCCAAGATGAACCGTGTAGCCAATTACACACCTTGCTGACCGCACTATGCGTATAATTTGAACAAACGACTTGAACGCCCACCGCCGAAAAGAAGCACGCGTCGTCGTCCAAAAGTCGGTCCTTACGCACTATTTTCTTCAACCTTCAGCGATCCGCGACTAAATGGGGAAGAAAGTCCTGCGCTGGTTGAACTCTGAACAGCGCTGGACGGACGCGTAGTCTGTGACCACACCATCATAATCATGTCACTGCCGGTAATGAAGAAGAATTGCGCTAATTACCTCGTTTTCGGTGGCAGCTTTGTGGCAAATCGATTTCAGGGTTGTCATTCGTTGCCGGTGGTCGTAGACCGACGCCGAGTGACCTAATGGGCGAAAGCCCAAAACCGGTATCGCGTGCGAATTCTTCTGTACGCACTAAGCACCAGGTATAGCGGAAGGTGGATGCCACCCTATTAGTATTAATCAATCGCTTGGTCTCATTGAACAAAAAAACCATTAGTAATGTTGTTTTTAGTTTGTTTTGCAGCAGACGGCGGTATGGTTTCACTTTCCCAGGTGCGTGGTGCGTTATAATTGATGTCAGTCAATTGAGAAGCGGCGTTAAGCAACTTCGAATTCGATTCCCGAAAAAAAACGAAAGCCTAACCGGTGGGTACCACTCAAGGTCACGCGATACCTGGGGGCTTGAGGCTTAGGTGTTCATACAGCGTAACTAATAAATTGATACCAAATTGTCCGAAAAGGTTTTGAAATAATTATAACAGTAACATGTGTAAGGTAAGAAAGGGCATCGGGGAGAAACATTTCACGTTAAGGAATAATGAGCCATTTTAAGGCAATACAGTGGCTTCTCGATGTTATATCCATCTGATTTTTTTGGCAGAAATTTGTTTGCGATATTTGTTGAACATCCATTAAAAATAATTATATACGAGCAATTCCATGTCAACTAGGGAATCGGTTGTACCAGACCCTCTCCGATTTCAATGAAACTTTGTAGACATGTTATCCTACGCTTTTTTAAGCCATTTTGTATATATGGAGCCAGTTACACTCGATAATGACATTGGCCGTTGCATCGTATCAAAAAGTGGTAAAAGACAAACTTGTAGGAAATTTGACGGGCTTTCCGAAAAAAATACACTGAAAGAAAAAAAAAACACACCACTTACATAAGATTTTTTAATTTATAAGTTTAAAAGGATGCCTTCAAGCCCACAATTCTTTTTCGTTCATTTTTTTTTGTAAAAATAGCCAGAGATGTTACAAAAAGACTCACGAAAAATGCCGGATGGAGCAACTCACCAAAAAAATACAAAAATCATTTACTGAAACTTTTTTTTTTTTTTTGTTCAAAAGTGCTCTAAAGGTAAAAATTTTCAAAAACCGAACACGAGAGTCGATTCTCCAGACATAAAAGTCTCTGATCATTGTCCTAAGTCCAATCCTTGTGATGTTACAGCGGTTTTAAAAATAAAAACGTTTCTTAATCCACCATTAGGTGGGTGGTGCCTTCCTCACATTTACAAAGTAATAATGAAAATAAGTTTATGAAAAAAATATATACCTGATACAGACTTTTCCAGAAAACATGCAGTCTCTCATTTGAAGCGATTTGGCAACCAGGCGTTTCGCATCTGGCGCAACTCTCGCACGTAAACAAAAAGACCCGGCTTTTTGAGGTTATGCAAAAAATCACCCTTTTTTGTATCTACAAAAATCTTTTTCTTGGCATAACTTTTTAAATACTTTACTAAACAGAATAAAATTTAATAGGGTCTTAGGGGACCCCAAAAGGAACAGAATAAGGCGGATCCGGCCAAAATCGGTTCAGCCAGTTCTGAGATAATCGTGTGGAAAAAAATCATGTCTACACACATCCCACAGACATTTGTTCAGAATTTGATTCTGAGTCGATAGGTATACGTGAAGGTATATCTAGGACGTGTATTTAAGAAGGCATTTTTTTTATAAGACAGACTTCATTTTTCAGTCTCTACACCCAAAATTCAGAGTGGAGATAATCGTTCTCTCAAAATTTATTGAGGGCTCAGTGCCAAAATCGATAGTATAATGGTACCAACTCACACCATCATAACAAATGAGTTCATTCGTTAGTTGAATCAATAAATCTCCAACAAGTGTCATACATCGACTTCTGACTTCTCCTTGGTCACCAAGCTGTGGTGGCCGAGGCAGCTAAGTCATTGGAATGGTTTGTCAAAGGTCTCTGGTTCGATTCCCGCTGTCGACACTTTTGGTTTTTTGTTTGACGGATGAACTTTTTTTGCAAATGAACCTCGAGAGAATAGTTCTATCGCTCATCTCGAGCTGTGTTCTCTGCGTCCGTGAATGGTACCACTATTCTCTCGACTCGAGACCATCATTCTCTCGGACTAGCGCTGCCAGTTTTGGGTGAACCATCCACATTAACGACCCCCGGGTCTTTTGTGGTCTCTATTGCAAGTTTCTGCTCGAACCTAGGAGTCCGAAGGCTTGAATGGGGAGAGCACCCAAACCTCTTTTTACTCCAAGGAACCTTCCATCCCAGTGTTTGAACTGACGACCTTTGGATTGCGAGTCCAACCGCCGCCAGCGATTCCACCGGAGTAGGCTTGGTTTGGTGTGTTGTTTGTACTTATGGCATGGAGACGACTCCTACACCTGGAATGACTTAACGGCCTAACAACCAAGGCCGGGACCGACATTTTACTTCCTCATCCGATGGAAGGTTGCAGCAGATGGGAATCGAACCCAGAATCATCCGCTTACAAAGCGGACAGCGTAACCATTCGGCCACGCACTGCCACTAAAACATATCCAAAAACAAAAAAAAAATGTTTTTTTGCAAATCAAGTTTTAGTGACAAAAAGTTAAATAAAAAACCACAATTTTTTTTACCGTGTATCATATTTTTCAGTGTAGTCCTTATCTAAACCTACAACTTTTCCGAATACATCAAATCCATTTAAAAAATTACTTCAAAAGCAGGGAGTGAATAATCGCAAAACAATCAATTTCGCTTGGGAACTTTCTTCACCCGCAAAAAAGAGAGGAGGCAAATCACGCAAAAGAAAATCGCTCCCGAAATTCTCCAAAGAAAATCAATCTGCTGATGATTTTTTGTGAATTTCCTTGTCAGCACCACTCAATAATTTTTATTTCACTTTGTTTACACACATTGCCAATCTACAAAATGTGACAGGTCATTTATCGACGTGTGACGTTACACATGCAAGTGTAGTAATGAAAAGGATATTCCACTTAATAATCAAGATGATGATTTTTTTAGATTCTTTTTGCCGATTTTTCGTGCGCGAGGGAGGAGAACCATGCTCCTTTCGTATTTTTTCTCTTGATGAAGTCCAGAGATTTTCTTTTGATGATGATTATTCCATCGCTGTTCAAAAGATACAGATTTTTGAATTTTCATACATCATTTTTGTATGGACAGCTGCCAAATTTGTATGGAAAATTATATGGACAAACTAATGATGCAAAATGGCTTCTTTGGGCATACCGAAGGCACCAAAAAAGTTTCAGTCGGATTAAAAAAACACAAAAATTAAAATTGAAGAAAAAATACCGTTTTCGTAGAGAATTGCTTAACTACAAACTCTTACTGTTCTTCGGTCGGCCTACATTTCCATTACAAAAAATAATAAAAAAAAATATATAAATTTGGAATCGAAAAGTACTGGACCGAAATGTAGGTAAAGTGCACCTTTTTGGAGTTATAGTCACTTTTAGGTTATAGTTTTAGGAAAATTAAGTCATTTTCAATTATTTAATGCTTTCAATAAGGTAAGACAACCCAGAAAAAAATATTTTTGAGCAAATTTTCTGAGTTTTCCAATTAAAATAATGTCGGTTTACTAAAATCGAGTCTAAATTATGAGAATTGCTGCAAAAAGATTATTTTCCTCATTTCACATTATTGAACAATCAAAAAAGATCAGAAAATTAAACATTTTTAGCATTGAAAATCGAGCCAATAGTTTTCGAGATATCGTCAGTTGAAAACTTCAGACTGATCAGGATTCAGTTTTTTCGATAGAAGCTGTAAATGAAGGTCAAAGTGCTGATATGCCAACTCTTGAGGCAAGATGAAGTTAGATGCTGATCACCTAGTTTTGTAAACATCTTTGCAAAAAACATCAAAAATATATAAAAAGGCTGAAAAACATTTGATTTATTCCGTGCAAATAGCAATTGCTAACAGTAGATTAGAGAATTTTAAAGCAGCTGCTCTGAATTTTTTAAATTTTCAAATTATTTTTGGGTGTGTAAAACATTTAAATGACCAGTCGTAAACGACAGATTTTTATTAAATTATTTTTCAAATTTTACCTTAAAGATTAGGTGGTGTCATATGCAGAATTCAAAAGAATTTGGTTTCTTATTGGTTTGCAGTAATTTAGTTTTTACCCACTTTTTCTTTTCGGCTTCTGCCAAAACTGACATTTTTGAGACCCCAGCTTCAACGACCTGTATCAACGACATTATCAGAAAAAATGGAGTTGACATCTGTAAGTACTCCAGAATATTCGATCAGTCCAAAATAGTTCTTTTGTGTTTTTAATAGTTCAACAATGTATTTTGTTTCAAACGAAGGGAAGTGGTGTGAATCTATTGCCAAAACATTAGGAAGGACATTAGACGGGATTTTGGTCTGGTCTAGGCGAGGGATAGGACACAGCACCCTCCTGCATTAGACACGTGCCTTTTGTGTTCAATATTCTAACTCAAAAAAAAAATCGACAAATTTGTAAACTGTGCCACTGACTAATTCACACACAGGTTGATACAACCCAGAACAAACACGGGTAGAACCTGTCCATCGCTGATAAGCACCGAACCGCTGCGCTTATCTCCTCACTCTCGGTCGCTTCCCGTGACCAACTTTGATGGCTTACTGATAAGATAGTGCACCCAACTTGCTACACCCTAATAACACAATATGATTCATTTTCAAGAACATCGTTCCTACCTGCTTCGTCGGCGACTGGTACTTGAACAGGCCGGGCCGGTTGCTGTTGGACAGCAGCCCGATCTTGTCCTCGGCGACGGATTTGACGTCCTCGATGCCGGTGCCGAGCAGCTCATTCTTGAGCAGGCAACTGTACGCGACACTATCGCGGGCGGTTTCCCCACAGTCGCGCTGCTTTTTGCTCGACTGGGGCGAGTTTTCGTTCGATTTGGTGCTGAGCGAGGCAAAGTTGGTCTGCCAGTTGTTGTTTGCTCTGTGGGTGGAAGGAAGAGAAAATTGCGACCGGAATTATGCGAGATGCTGGAGGAGATGGTTTGAGCAGTTGGAACCTACCGGCACGGGATGAACCGGTCCAGCGACGAGGAGGATTCGCCGCCGTTGAAGAGACTACGCGCTACCGGACTGCAGTGCTTCAGAATCCGTTTCTCATAGTCCGGGCTGAACATTTTACACGCGCGCGCACACACACACCACGGGGGGAAGTCTTCACTTCTTCACTTAGCACGACTCACTTGAACGATTTCGACTTGGCTTCCACGACGAGCACTGGCACTGTGTGTGGTTTATCAAAACTTCTTCCCAAAACCGCACGGGCGTATTTTATTGATGACCGCAAGATATCACTGCAGTGGCCGACCTCCGGGAACTGGCCAGATTCGTACATACATGTGCGCGTATGGTGGGGGCGTAGCCGGCGTAGGAGGATCTCACTTTTAGTTACTGTCGAGCACTGATTTAAGGCAAGAATTATTCCGGCTGTTTTCTTCCGTAGGTTGTTCCGGCTTCCGACTCGTTCAAATCACACTTTCTTCGCTGACTCTGATTGAAAAAAATAGCACAAAACAAAAAAAACTTTTATTACTTATTGCAATGACCCAGGACAGGAGGCATCTACTCAGGACGGAGCGCAACTCGGGAATGACGACGACTGCTCGAACGGACGTTGGGTTTTGTTTTGGTTGGTGTTTCGCGCTGCGGGAGCGCACCACAGAAAGAGAGACCATGCACACAGCTGCTACAAGTAGAACCTACTCACAGCTGTGGTGACGACGACGACGACGGTTCGCACACACGCATCAACCCCACGGGGGACGAGAATGGACAAGGTTTGGCGGAGGAAAATGAGGAGAATTTGTTGATGAAGTAAACCATCAAGGGTTAGTCATTAAGTTTAGGCCAAATAGCTATTTTAGTGTTTTATTGATATAACAAGAGTAGCGGAAGGTGATGGGTTCGGCTCCTGTCTGGCTCAGAAAAGCCAGATCCCTTCAAAGAGTAAAGAGAGAGGAAAGACTCAAATCGAAAGAGTAGCATCTTCAAGGAATTTGGTGAGGACTTTCCAATTACATTATATTTTATTATTACATATTATATATATTTTTTTTTATTATATATTTTCATATGACCGCACACTAGACACACCCTACAAAACACCAATGCAATGATAAATCGGAGCGTTTGGTACGGTATGTCCACGCATCCTTATTCCCCCGTTCTCAGAATCCTCTCTGCGGTAAACACAACGTAGTAGGGCTGGCCGCTTTAATTTTTGTAATACAGTTTCGAGTGTTCTCGAATGTACTGCAATTATTAATAATGACAAGAAAAGTGCTTGGGGCGTAATCTAATCACAAGACTTTCCAGCATGTTTTCATCGGACTGGCTGCGTTTGTGTTAGATTAGATTAGATTAGATAGATTATTGATATAACAAGAGTAGAGATTTTTTCAGGATTTGACCTTTATGTATTTTAAGATCATGTTGGAAGATTTTTATTGTTTTCAAAAAAAGGCGCTTTGTCTATTTTTGTTTGAAAAACATTACTTAATCCACCGTAAGGTAATTGAGCCTTCCTCACAATAATATTGTTTTTTTTAGGAAAAATAAAAATGTGTAACCTACAAATCGAGCCAAACATTTCATAAGGGCCCAAAACCAAAACGTAAACATTTGGGATTATTCCACTATTCCATTGATTAGGACAATCCCTACATGCCCTTCAAGAATCAGATTGATAGCAAACAATTTTCTATTGAAAAAATCAAAAACACAAAAGGGCACATAGCAATGTTCACTCCAAACCAGAAAAAAAGTTCAATTGTGCCCTTTTGTTTTTCGTTAGTTTTTCGTGGTTAAGGAACTTTCTATGTTATAAAGTGAACTTTTCATACATTCTTAACACTAATTCACTTCAAAACAAAGTTTGGTTTACGTTTCACCAAGGATTTCTGCAGAAAAAAAACTTCGTCGAAATACAATATTTAATACGGCCCCGCGGCTGCTGTTCAGTACACTTTTGAAGAATGTTTATGTTGCACATACCTTATCTACACCATTCGATCAACAAACTTCACCCATTATCAAAATTCTTCGCTGAATTCCTCATTATTTCTAACTAAACAAAAAGGCCCATAAACATCGTCAAAATCAACAATCAGGTGACAGCGCTTTAGTGCCCTTTCAGTTCTCTTCGAAATTGCATTTAGAAAGGGCCCATTATGAACAACAGTTGGAAAGCCAAAAGGGCCCAATAACGAGATTTTTTTTTAATTATGAAATTTATTGAGAAAATCAACATAATTTAAGAAGCATTTAAGCAGAGTTGAGGATAATTATGTGTTTTATCGTATCATCAGTAAAAATACCACCAGTCAAGCTTTCTTTTGAAATAGGAATTGAAACAAGTTGTCCACTTTTTGCCAGCGATTTTCTCGAATCGCAGTTTTTGGTTTTGTGCCCTAATGAAATGTTTAATCTCGGATTAGTTTTCATAAGGACGTAAGAGCCATTGGTAAACAAAGCCCTTTTTGTATCGGTACTCGACCGACCTACAGAAAATCAACTTCAAAAATGCTTCAGATTTTTCATCTAAAACTAAAAATAAATAAAATTTTGTTTCAATTTGGAGAAAAACGAAATCAGTGTCGGAGATCAGGCTCTTACGGCTTTTTGAGAACTCACCCGACAAATGTTCTCTAAATAAAACATCATATACTCATATCTCTTATACCGTGGACCGTGGTGTAAGGGTAAGCGTGATTGCCTCTCACCCAGTCGGCCTGGGTTCGATCCCGTTGACGTGATTTGTCTGATCACGCCTTCCGTCGGGCGGGAAGTAAATGTTTGGCCCCGGACTAACCTTTAAAAAAAAGGTTAGGTCGTTAGCTCAGTCCAGGAGTCGTCTCCC
This sequence comes from Culex pipiens pallens, assembly GCF_016801865.2. Lineage (NCBI taxonomy): Eukaryota > Metazoa > Arthropoda > Insecta > Diptera > Culicidae > Culex > Culex pipiens. The sequence continues at coordinate 141,654,350 of NC_068939.1, forward strand.
TGGGTCCTGCCTCGGTGGAGTCGCTGGTAGGCAGTTGGACTAACAATCCAAAGGTCGTAAATTCGAATCCCGGGGTGGATGGAAGCTAAGGTGTAAAAGAGGTTTGCAATTGCCTCAACGATCACGCCTTCGGACACCTAGTTTCGAGTAGGAATTTGATTTGATTTTTTGATACTCTTCAAAACAGCGACGTTCCGAGAAAAACGCGTTTTAATGTTTGACCTTGAATAAACAAAAACGAAAGCACGTTATGTAAACAATAACAAACAAGTTTTGTTTGGCTGACCATTCTGTCAGGGTGGCCACCAGATTTCGATTTTCAATTTCCCGGTTTTTTCCCGGTTTTCTCCCGAGACCAGAAGGAATTTTCCGGAATGTTTTTAAACCAAATTACAATGTTTTTTAGGCTAACGTTAATATCATCATACTTTTTGAACGCATACATTTGGTTCAAAGTTTGAATTCCTCAAGAAAGCTTTCAAATCTTGAGTAAAAAGTAAGTAAGTTGTAAACGAAGCCGTTTTTATCTGTTATCAATCAAACCTCTAATTTTCAAATTATTTGATTTTTTCATCAAAAGTCGTTTTTATTTTTTTAAATAAGATAAATTATTAATAGAATTTATTAATTTTGTAAAATAGATTTACAAAAATACATTGTTATCAACATTGATGTAAATGCTTGTTAATTTTCTTTGAAAAAAGGTTTTGTGAATTCAAAAAGAACAACTCTTCCAAGAATTATCAATTTCTGTGATTTTCTTTTTGTTAAAATTATTAGAGCGAGTTGTGGCGCTATAACCACGGCAAATAGTGTCCAGGGCATTCGTGGAAATACAATGTCCCATCCCAGAGGGTCCCGGAGTACCAGACCTTCTTAGCATGGTGCTCCCAACGAATTCAACCAAATCTCGGAGCGTATGGTGGTGTGTCCCCACGCTTCTTCCTCCCCTGTCGATTCAGAATTGTGTTGTTGTTCGAACACTCTGTGCTCAAACTCAACCCAATTACGAGTCATCTCTGCGATACGGCTTTACGCAGTAGGCCTGGCCGGTTTAACGCTTGTGATGTTTCAATGCATTCTAATGCAATGGCGCACTACAAATGTTAATAAATGACAAGAAGAGTGCTAGGCGTCATCTAACCTAAGGCACACCCTTCGAAAGATTGGCTGCGCTAGGGTCTGATTAGATTAGATTAGATTTTCTTTTTGTTAAAATTATGTAAGTACTTTTTTATAACCAAAAAAGTCTTTTAGCATCATTAGTCCAAACAAAAATGTATACACTTTGGCAGCTGCGCAGGAAAAGTGCCATAAAAATGTAAAAAAAAAATCGATACCTTGAAAGTTTTTTTTAGAATAATTACTTTCTAAAAAACCCAAAACACATAATGGTAAAAACAATTAAAAAATTATCGTGCTGTGATTTTTTCAACAACACATAAGGCGGGTACACATTTTATTTAAAGTTTTTGTTGCCCCGAAAAATCAGGGGACAAAAAATTATTATTTTTTTTTCAAAAAACATCAAAATTTTAATGGAAATTTAAGTGCAATCAGCTGAAATCAATTTAAAATGCATTCCCTTGCGTCTTGAATCATTTTTAAGCATGTTTGGGTTGATTTAATAATCTCTTGAATTTTTGAAAATTTTCGATCTTTAGTTTTTTTTCGTTATTTTTATTTTGTTTTCGTCAAATCTTACATTTTTTGTAGACTAATGATTGCAAAACAACTGAACTAGCGTAAACTGCATTTTTTAACACTTTTTGCATTCAAATTTTGAGACTATGGCTTGTTCCTTGATTTTTTTTTCAGATTTAAACAAACTACACATACTTTTTTGAAGTTGTAGCTATTTTAAATTAAAAAATAACTCTATTTTATCTCTAAAAAGTCAAATGGTTGAGAAAATTACAGCATTCTTTTTTGAACATTTTTGATCCATTCTTTTGTTGCTAAGATACAGGCCAAGAACAATATTTTAAAAGAGTGTATTTTGTGTGACAATTTGAAGGAAAAGTCTTGATCTTTAAATTTAGAGAGAAATTTACTGTAATGTTGTTTTCGTACCATGATATCCATATTTTCCACTTACAAAAAATCCTAATTTTAATTTTATGCAAAACTAATATTTTGCAAAGATGGGGTAAATGTCCGCCATTACGGGGTTTGTCTTCCGGACCCCCTGAGACCGCTCGTGGTACCACCAGGAATACATGTACCCCAGGTTGAGCACCGCTGGTAGAGCAAACATTTTGCTTGATTAAAAAAAACACATTCGCCTGGTAAAAGTATCATAGGATACAACAGAAAAAAAATCCATAGCCAAGAAGCATGAGTCTATCACACAAATTCAAACATAGATTTCGCGAATTCTTCATTTAGAATAACAGGAATAATATTCTTATTGAGAAAAGAACATATTGAATACATTAAAGAGGCTTTTGTCAAATTTTATCGAAACTTAAAATATTTTCCCGGTTTGTCGGTCGAATTCCCGAGTTTTTCCCGGTTTTCTCCAGGTGGATAAAAATCCCGGTTTTTTCCCGAGATGGCCACCCTGCATTATGTGCATTGTGTGCCCGAAGTTTGGTTGAAGTTGGGTGCTGGAGTCCCGAGTTATAATTACAATTGTTTACGGTAGTCTAACTTGTACGTGCGTCAAACGCGTTCTGGACAGCCTTACATCCATTTTCAGGGAGTGACAAAATACCACGACAAGATTGAAATTACTTTCATATGTAAAGTGACAAAATGCACGAAGTTTTTTCGGTTTTTATTGAATATCTCAGGATTGAAATCGAATTCAGGGGATATGTGATGGTCAAAAGGTTAGCTGCACAAAATGGCGTTCTTAACTCAATTTGACACAAAATGCACGTACGACAAGATAGCACGGCGGCGACGAAATGTCCGATAATTAAAAAAAGTTTTTTTTTTTGATGACCAACATATTGGTTTCTTGAATAAAAGAATTAAAAAAATATAAATAGTACATAAACCACAACACTAGAGATCTTAAAAAAAACTAATAGTCAGTATTTTAAGAACAGATTTATTTTATTTGGGTATGAAATCCAGTAAACTTGTATCGTGGGATCTGAATAAATCCCAAAGAAATCAATAATTTAGAATGCAATAGGAAAAAAAACCCTGTTACAAAACATGATATTTTCATGGATACACATTTAAACATCCACAAACTATAGACAATTTATTGACTTCAACAACGTTTGTCTTCTAATTGTTAGAGATTTTTTGGCTGCCTGATACTTTAAAAAGGCATGTTGGAGAAAAATTTGCAAAACAAATATTTTGAATAAGTCTTCAATACTTTGCTAGCTATAGGTTACTATTTGTAGATTTGATGACTAAATGTAATGTATGTAAAGTAATGGACGTATCTACTTAAATAAACATAACATAAGACAAAGAGGCCAAATCTTCAATATCATTTCAATGCCTTTTTATAGGTAAGTTGTTGTTGTTTATTTGTTTATTTTCGGCAGCTTTAACCTTCGCGGTCATTCGCTGCCCCTATAGGTAAGTGGTCGGATAAAAAAAGACTGAAACCAAACCGGACTCCTCACCAGATTAAATCAGTTCAGTCAGTGCAAAGGAAACCGTTGTACAAGCCATTGCGACTCCTGGCACTTATTTACACCTTAATCTTCACTGGTATTGGTATTGCACATCTTCAGTGAAATTGTTTATTGCTTTTGGAAAATTTAAAACCTTTTCTAGATATTGTTATTCTATCGAGGTATAAGAGCCAATCTTCCAAACATAGTAATTTGATTGAAGGATGCTTATTGCCCTTATTGAAAACAATTCAATAAGGGAAATAAGGCACAATTGAATTATGGCTGATTTTTTTTTTTATTAAACTGGTAGTTTAGTGTCCACTTTGATTAAAATTGCCGTAAATAAACCGATTAACAACAACAGAAGTTCTGTTCAAAAATACCAACTGAATAACACAAATCCGCCAAACCCAAAACAATCCCAAATCGATTCCCCCGCCGTCATCATTACGAAACTTACGACGCACCCCACAGCAGCCTTGTTTTGCCTTTCCGACCAACAGCAACAGCAGCAAAGCAACCCAACCCACAAGAGAGCAGAAACAAAAAATAAGACCTCCGAAATTCACCACAGACGAGAGCAACCTTCTGCACTTTGGCGATACTTTTCGTACCTTTCCGCACCGTTTTTCACCGGAATTTCACGCACTCGTCACTGCCCGGGGTCGGAAGTACGCGGTCACACCAAGTTACGCCGGAAACGGAACCGATTTCGCTGCGAAAAACGCAATTTTCTTCTGCCCACCGAGTCAGCAAATGCAACCTCGCACACGTCTACCGTTTTTTTTCCCTGTCTTTCTTTTCGCTCGTGCTGCGCTTTGCGTGTGGTAGTGTTGCGTCGCGTTTCAAACTGTCAAAAAATGGGAAACTCACCACGGGCGAGGTGGGGGGTTGCGGTTGCCCTGCGCATTTCCAAAACCGTTGAAGGTTTTGAAGCGCGTCGTCGTTCGGTACAGTGTGGAACAAAAAGTGTTGGGAAGTGGGAAACTTTAGTCTTGAAAAAATAAAAATACATTTTTCTAGAGTTTCTTTGTTTATAGGACCTAACTAAAAAAACGTAGATTTTAGTAACAGTATTTCGCTATTTGCAAACATTGCACCAAATTCTCCGCCTGTGCAAATAATAGTTCAGAATTCTGCAATTATTCTGCTCAAAATCATCAGACGGTTCCTGTACTTTTCTGAATCATAACTTAAGGAGCCATTACATTACTGCAAACAAACAAACAAACTCGCACTTTTTCGTGTTTGACAGTTCGACGGTAACATTTCAAAAGGCATCATGTACATTTTGACACTTTCTGAGTTATTGCATATTCTGAAAGTACTCCTAATAAGCTACCTCTCCACCAAAAATGAGCAAAAGTTACTTCAGTAAAGTCTGTTTAATCATGATTTTAAATAAAGTAACATAAACAAAATCCCTGCCATCAGCAGTCCCTGTTTATATAGCCCTGTCAACCTGTCAAACAAAAGGCTACATAAACCTCGTGACGAAAAAAAGCAACATGAAAAAAGCGCCATGTACATTCGGCGAAGAAAAACGAATCATAACAAAGCGCCCCCCTCAGTGACAGCAGGATGATATCGAAGTTGGTGATTTCAAAAGAAGTTATGTTTGTTTTTCTCAAATAAAATTACGGAAATAATGTTTTATTAAATGTGGATGATCAAGTATCAATAAAAGCAACGTTTTTCATCGTTTGTTATCATTAGAACATCTTATTTTGCTTTTATATTAAATTGGGAATTGAAAATGGATGCTCAACATTCAAATGCGTTTTTCTCAAAACGCATGGTTTGTACATGATGCTTTTTGAAATGTTGGCGTCGAGTTTGCCAAACTTGCAAATTTGCAAACAAGGCAAAATGTATGCAAAATGTTTGTACAAACAAATCCAGGCAGACAAACAAAGCAGGCAAAACTGTCAAAAAGTGTGAGTTTGTTTGTTTGATTGCCGTAGTGTAATAGCTCCTTTACTTTTCTCCCAAGCGAAACTTTTGCAAAGAGAGAAGCAGCAAAATCCTTCTCTCTTCTGTTGGTGAGCTTCTTATGTAAATATCGCTTTTTCTTTTCTTGCTTTCTTGCAGTACAGCCATCCCTCATATTCGGAACAGTTTACAGATCGGCAATTGTTCAAAAAATCATAGTAAATCAATGATTGAACTTAATGATTCGCTTCATTTGAAAGCTTTTCTTGCGATCTTTCGAATGCTGTATCGAACAACTGCAAATTTTAACTTTTATATCAAGTTTTTGAAGAAAAACTTTGACCCTTGAAATCCACAAATTCGGAACACTTTTTTCTTACGAATGTAAACAAACTTTGGTTCTCTCCATGAGTACATAATTTTTACAAACTAATAACTTCAGGTACTAACACCACCGAAACTTATGCTTAGTTATGTTTTATGAATGGTCTGATAACTCTGTGGGAAGTCCAATAACATTCCACAATTATGAAACAGGCAATTTGGAGGCAGTGTTTTGCTGCTCTGGATAAAACAGTCTTAAAAAGAGGTTTTTTATTCAAAAAGTACTACTTTTACCCGTGAAATAGCAAGAGAATGTCCAAATGAAGGTCCTAAAAATAGTAGGGTCGACAGAAAAGCTGCATTTGGCATGTTATTGACAAATTACCACAAAAGTGTTCCGAATTTGTGGGTGTTCCGAATATAAGGGATGACTGTACCACAGAGTAATCCAGAGGGAGCACTGGCATTTAATTTATGGTTGCGTTACGCGGTACATCGTGGTACATCGCCCCTTCAGCAAAATTTCGCTTGTCGTAACGCTCGGGGCAAACTGACGTTCAATGCGTTACATTTTTTTCACAGCGATCTAGTCGGCTAGATTACATTGGAAGGTTGTCAAAAATTTTCTCATTCCCAATATCAACAAAGTTATTTTCTCTGATGACTCTTAAATATTTAATTGAATAAATTGATAATTTGGAACGAAAAGAAACAGAATGCCAAAAAGATTTACACGAGAACCTCGACGAGAACTCTCTTGAGAATAACGTGTGAGATTATTTTGATGGAAGTGGTCTTACCTGTTACGATGCACCATCCGATTGAAGTCGAATTTTCTACTTGTGACCGAACGCTGTGTTGCAATTTTGCGTGGCTTGTTATCAGAATCGGCAAATACTGGGGTTTACTTGATAGTTTCTTGCCGAGCCGAAACAGCGTTTATGGCTGAAAGGCTCGTTAATTAAGACAAATAACTAACTGATAATTTCTTCACCATTTTTTGGCGAATAACGTCAAGGAAACAACAAAGATATGGATGTGTTGACACAATTAATTTTGGAGGAAATTTATCTTTGTTTTGTTGTGCTAATGATTTTTAATTTTTATAAATTTATAATTTTCATCTTTGTCTAACTTTCCTTATTTCTGTGAATAGAGACATTGTCAGTTTTATTGACGGAAGTGACGACTAAATGCAATGCTGAAGAAAAATGTATTGTTTTTCACGTGTAATTTTGTCATTCCAATTGAAATGTTTTGTCACAATAAGACCGAAATTTCATATTAATTCATCGTCCATTAATTTGAGCTAACGAAGTGACTCCAGGAATGCCCAAACACTGACAGCATTCTTCTGCTCTACATCCTATTCAAAGTATTTGATTATTCGGTAAACTGCATACAAAGATTCTGATTTTTCTGCTGGTTGAGTTCTTTGAGTTCAAAATGATTATTCTCATAAATTTTGATGAAAAGAGGAACATACATTTACAACAACCAATGCCATTCAAAGCTTTGCACTTGTCAAAACAAAGTCAAGTAGAAAAACTCGATTTAATCCCACCTGGGGTGAGATAGAGCCTTTCTTACAAAAGGAAGATAACGGCAGTTGAATTTTTTTTCAAAGAAATAGCAAAATAGAGCATGGTTCATTCATTAATCAATTCAAAACTCAACATGATTTTTTCATAAAACTGAAAAGCGCTGGTTTTTGCCTCATTTGCCATGGCCAGGTGTAAGCTGTGCTCGCACACAAGCATTTTGGTTTTTTTTAAATCAGAACAAATTATTTGTGAGGCAGAGAATTAGCTTACAATTTGCGATGTTCGTAATGTTTTCTGCCTATCGCTAAATTGTTCGTAATCTCTGAGTGTTTTTTGCACTCGAGATAATTCGTTTTTGGATTACACAAAAAATACTTCTACCGCACAAAAACTATTTAAATGAAAAAAAAACTTTTTACGAAGAATTTCAGATAGCTTACCAACATTTTCCAAAAATATGTTTAAATTTGATGAATCGTTTTAAAATTGAAACTGAAATAATGCTCAAATACTAAGAAATGATCATAACAAGTCACTCAGTAGTGTTACTCTTTCAAAGGAATCGACCCTTTTCAAAGGAGTTCAAAGGTTGAATTTTTGGTGAAAAACGTACCCCAAACATATATAGCTGCTACAAACACAGGTTTGGTTCTTGGAATGTGAGATTTTCAGCAAACGTATTTAAGATGTCTCCTACTCAAACCTTTAACAGAATTAAGTTTCACTAAAAAGACTGAGGAATTGCAAATTCTAAAAAAAAACATTTTGTTCCAATTTCACCCCTACTAAAGGTAAGTTTTTGAATGATTTGGCAAAAAATAGCCACTCCAGCCGCAATAAATTTAATCATCGCAGCGAACAAAAAAGAATATTACCAACACAGGCCAGACCCAGATATACCATAACACCGGTCATTGTATGCTAGCGATGCATAAAACGAACAGCGACCCAAGCAACGTAGCAGCATCTAGAAAAAGGAAAGAATCATCAAAACGGAACAAGTTGAAGAGCACTGCTAGTTGATACCAAACAAACGCGGCTCGACTAACCTACAGCTTAGCCCTGATCTCCCTTAGGCTCTTTTTTTTTAATTTGCGAAAATGTCATTTTGGGCGCCCTGGGGCTTCTTGAGGGGGCGCTTTATCTTTTTCAAGAAGGCGCAGCACAAATCGGCAACTTACTATAGGCGCCAAATGGTTTAAGGAGGGCGACATTTTTGTTAAAGAACTTGTTAGTCGACGACTAACCTCGACTAACCTACAGCTCAGGCCTGCCCGCGATGTGCGTTGTCACTGGCGCATGGGAAGCTTGGACGCTCACCAGAAATTTTTTTCACTCAGAGATCGATCAGAGAATGAGCAAAACAAAAAAGAAATGCAAAAGAATGAGCATGGGGCATCAGAACGGATAGCTGATAGCTGCTCGCTTCTGCATGTGAAGCTCAACTTGGCAACTTGACGACGAGGCGACAAATAAACGATTTCAATACTTAAATTTTCGACCGAATTTTCATTTGAAAACCGCCTAATCAGGCGAAAACACACTCCGAGGCCCCTTAAAAAATGGATAAATTCAAATTTGGTATGGAACTGGTTCAGGTTCAGCACATCCCCTTTCAAATGCGCCCAAGAGAGCTTAAATCCATAATGTGGGCTCTGAGAAACCCCCTACCACAAAATTGAGCACTTTTTTACCACACACGGACGTCACGCGTGCTCTTCAGTAAATTAATTCGGATATTGGAGATAGACCAATTTTGTCATTGTCAAACGATCGGGCGTCGAAAATCGATCGTCCATGATTTTTTGCAGATTTTTCGAATGAATATTTCTCGAGAAATGATTTGGGAACGAAGCTTGATTTGGCGTCGGAGCCAAAAGCAAACACTATACCTTTCTTTAGTAAGAAAGGCAAAAATGGAAATTTTCTAAAATCTGAACGGTAAATCCGAATGAGGTCAAATTTGTTTCAGAACCTCGAGTATGGTCTAGATTATGATATGGAGAAAAAAAATTAGATAAAATGCCAAAGGAATAGTTTTGGCATTTGGTGAAAATTAGCTTTTACCTTTTTTAGGGGTTTTTCCCCCTCACAGTGAAATAGTCCTCAAGCTGTAAATCAAGAACCACATTACCGACATGGATGAAAATTTGGGAGGATGTAGGGCTCGAAAAATGCAATTTTTTGGACAAATAAACGATTTCAATACTTCAATTTTCGACCGAATTTTCATTTGAAAACCGCCTAATCAGGCGAAAACACACTCCGAGGCCCCTTAAAAAATGGATAAATTCAAATTTGGTATGGAACTGGTTCAGGTTCAGCACATCCCCTTTCAAATGCGCCCAAGAGAGCTTAAATCCATAATGTGGGCTCTGAGAAACCCCCTACCACAAAATTGAGCACTTTTTTACCACACACGGACGTCACGCGTGCTCTTCAGTAAATTAAGCGCCAAAATTCGGATATTGGAGATAGACCAATTTTGTCATTGTCAAACGATCGGGCGTCGAAAATCGATCGTCCATGATTTTTTGCAGATTTTTCGAATGAATATTTCTCGAGAAATGATTTGGGAACGAAGCTTGATTTGGCGTCGGAGCCAAAAGCAAACACTATACCTTTCTTTAGTAAGAAAGGCAAAAATGGAAATTTTCTAAAATCTGAACGGTAAATCCGAATGAGGTCAAATTTGTTTCAGAACCTCGAGTATGGTCTAGAAATAGTCCTCAAGCTGTAAATCAAGAACCACATTACCGACATGGATGAAAATTTGGGAGGATGTAGGGCTCGAAAAATGCAATTTTTTGGACAAATAAACGATTTCAATACTTCAATTTTCGACCGAATTTTCATTTGAAAACCGCCTAATCAGGCGAAAACACACTCCGAGGCCCCTTAAAAAATGGATAAATTCAAATTTGGTATGGAACTGGTTCAGGTTCAGCACATCCCCTTTCAAATGCGCCCAAGAGAGCTTAAATCCATAATGTGGGCTCTGAGAAACCCCCTACCACAAAATTGAGCACTTTTTTACCACACACGGACGTCACGCGTGCTCTTCAGTAAATTAATTCGGATTTTGGAGATAGACCAATTTTGTCATTGTCAAACGATCGGGCGTCGAAAATCGATCGTCCATGATTTTTTGCAGATTTTTCGAATGAATATTTCTCGAGAAATGATTTGGGAACGAAGCTTGATTTGGCGTCGGAGCCAAAAGCAAACACTATACCTTTCTTTAGTAAGAAAGGCAAAAATGGAAATTTTCTAAAATCTGAACGGTAAATCCGAATGAGGTCAAATTTGTTTCAGAACCTCGAGTATGGTCTAGATTATGATATGGAGAAAAAAAATTAGATAAAATGCCAAAGGAATAGTTTTGGCATTTGGTGAAAATTATCTTTTACCTTTTTTAGGGGTTTTTCCCCCTCACAGTGAAATAGTCCTCAAGCTGTAAATCAAGAACCACATTACCGACATGGATGAAAATTTGGGAGGATGTAGGGCTCGAAAAATGCAATTTTTTGGACAAATAAACGATTTCAATACTTCAATTTTCGACCGAATTTTCATTTGAAAACCGCCTAATCAGGCGAAAACACACTCCGAGGCCCCTTAAAAAATGGATAAATTCAAATTTGGTATGGAACTGGTTCAGGTTCAGCACATCCCCTTTCAAATGCGCCCAAGAGAGCTTAAATCCATAATGTGGGCTCTGAGAAACCCCCTACCACAAAATTGAGCACTTTTTTACCACACACGGACGTCACGCGTGCTCTTCAGTAAATTAATTCGGATTTTGGAGATAGACCAATTTTGTCATTGTCAAACGATCGGGCGTCGAAAATCGATCGTCCATGATTTTTTGCAGATTTTTCGAATGAATATTTCTCGAGAAATGATTTGGGAACGAAGCTTGATTTGGCGTCGGAGCCAAAAGCAAACACTATACCTTTCTTTAGTAAGAAAGGCAAAAATGGAAATTTTCTAAAATCTGAACGGTAAATCCGAATGAGGTCAAATTTGTTTCAGAACCTCGAGTATGGTCTAGATTATGATATGGAGAAAAAAAATTAGATAAAATGCCAAAGGAATAGTTTTGGCATTTGGTGAAAATTAGCTTTTACCTTTTTTAGGGGTTTTTCCCCCTCACAGTGAAATAGTCCTCAAGCTGTAAATCAAGAACCACATTACCGACATGGATGAAAATTTGGGAGGATGTAGGGCTCGAAAAATGCAATTTTTTGGACAAATAAACGATTTCAATACTTCAATTTTCGACCGAATTTTCATTTGAAAACCGCCTAATCAGGCGAAAACACACTCCGAGGCCCCTTAAAAAATGGATAAATTCAAATTTGGTATGGAACTGGTTCAGGTTCAGCACATCCCCTTTCAAATGCGCCCAAGAGAGCTTAAATCCATAATGTGGGCTCTGAGAAACCCCCTACCACAAAATTGAGCACTTTTTTACCACACACGGACGTCACGCGTGCTCTTCAGTAAATTAATTCGGATTTTGGAGATAGACCAATTTTGTCATTGTCAAACGATCGGGCGTCGAAAATCGATCGTCCATGATTTTTTGCAGATTTTTCGAATGAATATTTCTCGAGAAATGATTTGGGAACGAAGCTTGATTTGGCGTCGGAGCCAAAAGCAAACACTATACCTTTCTTTAGTAAGAAAGGCAAAAATGGAAATTTTCTAAAATCTGAACGGTAAATCCGAATGAGGTCAAATTTGTTTCAGAACCTCGAGTATGGTCTAGAAATAGTCCTCAAGCTGTAAATCAAGAACCACATTACCGACATGGATGAAAATTTGGGAGGATGTAGGGCTCGAAAAATGCAATTTTTTGGACAAATAAACGATTTCAATACTTAAATTTTCGACCGAATTTTCATTTGAAAACCGCCTAATCAGGCGAAAACACACTCCGAGGCCCCTTAAAAAATGGATAAATTCAAATTTGGTATGGAACTGGTTCAGGTTCAGCACATCCCCTTTCAAATGCGCCCAAGAGAGCTTAAATCCATAATGTGGGCTCTGAGAAACCCCCTACCACAAAATTGAGCACTTTTTTACCACACACGGACGTCACGCGTGCTCTTCAGTAAATTAAGCGCCAAAATTCGGATATTGGAGATAGACCAATTTTGTCATTGTCAAACGATCGGGCGTCGAAAATCGATCGTCCATGATTTTTTGCAGATTTTTCGAATGAATATTTCTCGAGAAATGATTTGGGAACGAAGCTTGATTTGGCGTCGGAGCCAAAAGCAAACACTATACCTTTCTTTAGTAAGAAAGGCAAAAATGGAAATTTTCTAAAATCTGAACGGTAAATCCGAATGAGGTCAAATTTGTTTCAGAACCTCGAGTATGGTCTAGATTATGATATGGAGAAAAAAAATTAGATAAAATGCCAAAGGAATAGTTTTGGCATTTGGTGAAAATTAGCTTTTACCTTTTTTAGGGGTTTTTCCCCCTCACAGTGAAATAGTCCTCAAGCTGTAAATCAAGAACCACATTACCGACATGGATGAAAATTTGGGAGGATGTAGGGCTCGAAAAATGCAATTTTTTGGACAAATAAACGATTTCAATACTTCAATTTTCGACCGAATTTTCATTTGAAAACCGCCTAATCAGGCGAAAACACACTCCGAGGCCCCTTAAAAAATGGATAAATTCAAATTTGGTATGGAACTGGTTCAGGTTCAGCACATCCCCTTTCAAATGCGCCCAAGAGAGCTTAAATCCATAATGTGGGCTCTGAGAAACCCCCTACCACAAAATTGAGCACTTTTTTACCACACACGGACGTCACGCGTGCTCTTCAGTAAATTAAGCGCCAAAATTCGGATATTGGAGATAGACCAATTTTGTCATTGTCAAACGATCGGGCGTCGAAAATCGATCGTCCATGATTTTTTGCAGATTTTTCGAATGAATATTTCTCGAGAAATGATTTGGGAACGAAGCTTGATTTGGCGTCGGAGCCAAAAGCAAACACTATACCTTTCTTTAGTAAGAAAGGCAAAAACGTTACTTAATCCACCGGAAGGTGGTTGCTGCCTTCCTCCTAAAAGCCTTGCAACCACACACTACGAAAGCTTTGGCTAACGCTTACTTAGTAAAGACACTATACATCTGAGTGCTGCCATCTAGGTATGATAAATTTAATGAACCATTTGAAAGCACTGCAGTGTTTGTGTGCGTGCACTGAGCGTAAAGTTCCGACAGCTATCCGCCGGAGCTTTCAAATTATGTAAATAATGACCCTTTTTAGTATCAACCAAAACAGTTTTTCGAACATATCTTTTAAAATACTGCACCAAGCCGGATGAAATTTAAAAAAGACTTAAAGAACCTGAAGGCAAATCCAAAAACATAGATCCGGACAAAATCGGTCGAGCCAGTTCCGAGAAAAGTGAGTGAGAAAAAAAATTCTACGTCCATCCACACGCACAGACATTTGCTCAGAATTTGATTCTGAGTCGATATGTATACGTAAAGGTATATCTGGGAGGCTTATTTAAAAAGTTCAATTTTTGAGTGATTTTATAGCCTTGCCTCAGTGAGGTGAGGAAGGCAAAAACTGAGTTTACTGTGATGATTTTTTTTCTTAATCAGGCTAGTAACGCTCAAAACATAACGCCACAAGCTGCTATGATTCCAAAGGGTAAACCCGTAACGGGGCCAAACATTTGAATGACTTTTGTTTGGACTGCGTCCTCTGGATTACTCTGTGACTGTACTGCTGCAAAAGAGAGAGTGGCAAAAAAGTTAGTCTTGCTGGCCGCAGAAGCTGCAGAAATTTTGAAATTCTGCCGGGAACCCGACCATGGTTATTTTAAGAACATTTGCTAAAAAATATGCTGTTAATTAAATCTGTAAGAACTCTGCTATAGAACGTCGTGACTGAGGTAATTAACCTTTCATTATGGTTCCAACTACAATATTTGGGTTTTCAATGTAGTTTTTCTTCAAAATTTTGGAAAAATTAGCTTGAAATTTAATTCAACATTTTTTTAAATTCTTCAGACCTTATTAGAACAGTCGCGACGTGCGCCGAGATCGTACGTCTTTTTGAAAAATAACCCATGGCAGAAAGACTTAACGAAACATTTCTGATTATAACCCAAATGTGTGCAGTTTTGAAGAATCGTGTTTTGATTTGGATTTGGATAAACATCAAAAAAGATAACCCAATCTCAGCAAACGCAGAATCTGATGGGCGACAACGTGAATTTTACAGAAAAATCTTCACTGACCGGACAAGGGACGTGACCTGGAGGAGTATGAAATAATTTTATTGGAACGCTGTCCATTTACGCAGTAATATTTGGTAAGTAACTTAATTTAACTGCTATTTGAAATTTAAAAAAAAATCCCCGCTTTCGCAGACCAGACATGGCGCCATCAAAGACGGATTGCAACAAAAACAGCAACAGTGAAAATGGACGCAACGGGGACGACGAGTCCGCCGCCAAGAAAGAACCGGTACGGAACGAAACGGAAGACTTTGACGTGAGCGATTGCTTTACGAACGATTTTGACGACGTGAACGGAGGCCGAATGATCGCGTCGAAGAAGAACGGTTCCTTCGTGAACATCGAAGCAAGCCAGGAGATGCCTCTAGGAGGTGGTGGTCAGAAGGAGGAATCTGCGGCAGTAGAGCCGAAAGAGTCCAAGCCAACGAAAAAGATGCTCGACGCGGCGATCGTGATTGACCTGTCGGATGACGACGAGGTCGCTGGCGAGGACAGCCAGGAATCGTTAGACTCGCGCTTCAAGCGGACCATGACGCAAGCACGGTTGAACACCAAGAAAGAGGCTGACTGTGAGGTGAGGAATGTTTGGAAGTTATTTCGAGTTTGTTTTGATTATTTTGAATTTTGCAGAACGAAGACCCGGACATCGTGCAGCTGAAGAAAGATCTCTACCAGAGTAACGGCGAAATTGATTACGATGTTGACCTCGGAGAGGATGAGAAGCCTGTCGTTAAAATCGAGGCTGAACCTAAAGTCGAACCAAAGAAAGCAGATCCACCTATGGTGGTCATTAAGGTGGAACCCCCAACCCCGGTGAAGCAGAGCAAACCTAAGATAAATCCGGTACCTATTCCGACGATTGATCTGACATCATCCGACGAAGAAGTTGAACTACTCAAGAAAGAAGAGCCAGACGCGCAAGCAGCCTCCCCAGAATGGAAAAGTCGGACGACCCACAAACGAAAAGCGAAAAACTCCGCATCGAACACATCAGTTTGCTCAGAATACGTGGTAGTCAAAGCGGAGCAGGACAAGCTCAAGATCCGCAGAAAGAAACGCAAGTCGAAGAAGCGCTCCAAGCGGCGAGAGTCTTCGAGCGAGTCTGAGTTGGTCGTAGATTCGTTCCCCGTCGACCTCAAGAAACACTCTAAATCCACAGATCTCGTTGCAAATTCCGACGAAGCAAAACCTGCGCCAGACCAGAAAGATGTCGAGCCGAAGGTCAAATCACCAGCTAAGCAGCAAAGTCCGAACCGAAGGCGTTCAAACGAGTCGGATTACGTAAAATCAACAATCACCAAAGAGTTGGCAACTCCGGCGGACACCTCCGACCAGAAAGCGGAAGAGGAAGAAACTGGTCCGTTTGTCAACACCGACATCGCCCTGGAAGATCTTCTCAACGACTTTCTTGAAGATGAAACGGTCCCGCAAAATCCGTCCCAGGTGCTGTTTCCAACAGTCTCAACCGAAGAAGACAAGCTGCTGAACTCACCCCTCATCGACTGCGAGCGAATTCTTCTGGCCGAGTTGGACAACATTTTGGAAGACGAAAAACTGCCGCTTCCCGACAAGATCGAACAGCCCCCAGAGCAACCACTTTTCACGTACACGATCTACGAGCCCAACTCCGCCGCCGCGACTCCACTCAACATCACGGTGAGTGTCAAGCCACCGTCTAACCAAAAACCATCCAGCCCAACCAAAGCCCCAACGCCACGCTTCCGGATAGTCTATGGCCGTTCAAAATATCCACCACCGGCACCTCCTCCCAAAAAACGACCGGGACGTCCCGCCCGAGCGGTACCGGAACCACCACCGAAGCCATCGAAGAGCAAGCGGTACGAATCCGACGAGGAGTACATTCCCAGCTTTGCCCGGACCCGCCGGTATCCGCTACGGCCACGCAGGGCGCGCCGAAGGGCACCCCGTGCGCGACTCGTTGCTCCTGCTCCCAACGGGTACTTTTTGACCGAGCTGCAGGTGCAGCCGGAACCGGATCCAGAAGAGGAGGAGGAAGAGGAGCCACCGACGGTGGCATGCCAGTCACCGTTGGCCGCATCCGATGGGGTGTACATGAACATGCCGTCGCTGGCGGAGGAGGAGCAGGCGGCAAACAGGGGTAAGTCAACAAAGCTATTGTTCTGTGGCGTCAGGTTAAAAAAAAAATGTACTGGTAATGGGTCAGTACAAGCTCCAAAGGAAAAAGGTCACCACACCTCTGAGTGCCACAGAAGTTGGTTTGTTTGCATCCAGAAATCTGGTCTCTCTATTTCTCGCAAAAGTTGTTTGTCATGCGACTTACATCCGGCGCCGGTGCAACCCCGAAGGAGCAGAAAGGTGAACGGAAGCTGTACAGAGAGTCGGAGCTGTGGTCCATTTACCGAGAATACAGAGTTCGCTTGTGGCAGTGCAAAACACCCGAGGAACAGATTGACGTGATCGCACACTAAGTATTGACACATGGCACGAGAAAATGATCATCTAACCCTAGTAACATTTTAGGTTTTAAATAGGCCATAAAAGCCTATTTAGGCCGTATGAGGGTTTCCAGAAACATGATAAAACCTGTAAGTTTAAAAATGTTACTAGGGAAGTCAGTTACGTTTTTTTTCTTTTATTAATTTTTTGTACTATTGAACCTCAGTCCTAACCTGGTCGCAGCACCTAAAAGGACCTAATAAAAAAAGTTATGAAGGAAAAAAAAGAAGAATGTAGGAAGTAATCGCCCCAACATTCTCCAGGATGACTGCGCTAGAATTAGGTTAGAATAGAAATTTGTAAATTCAAAAATTACAATTCAATAGCGAGAATTAAAAAAGTGTAGGTATTTATTCTTAAATCGACGGTAACATTTCAAAAGGCATCATGTACATTTTGACACTTTCTGGGTTATTGCATATTCTGAAAGTACTCCTAATAAGCTACCTCTCCACCAAAAATGAGCAAAAGTTACTTCAGTAAAGTCTGTTTAATCATGATTTTAAATAAAGTAACATAAACAAAATCTCTGCCATCAGCAGTCTCTGTTTATATAGCCCTGTCAACATGTCAAACAAAAGACTACATGAACCTCGTGACGGAAAAAAAGCAACATGAACAAAGCGCCATGTACATTCGGCGAAGAAAACCGAATCATAACAAAGCGTCCCCCTCAATGACAGAAGGGTGATATAGACGTTGGTGATTTCAAAAGAAGTTATGTTTGTTTTTCTCAAATAAAATTACGGAAATAATGTTTTATTGAATTTGGATGATCAAGTATCAATAAAAGCAACGTTTTCCATCGTTTGTTATCATGAGGACCCCGTGGCGCGGTGGATAGCGGCTTCGGCCGCCGATCCCTCATGTGTGCTAAGGGGCCCGGGTTCGATTCCCGCCCATCTCCTCTGGGTGTTCTGTGTTTGTCCCGTTAGTTAGTAAATTCAGTCTGAAAAGACGGTGTGATGTCTATAAATTTGATTAGAACATCTTATTTTGCTTTTATATTAAAATGGGAATTGAAAATGGATGCTCAACATTCAAATGCGTTTTTCTCAAAACGCATGGTTTGTACATGATGCTTTTTAAAATGTTGGCGTCGAAATTCGAAAATTTTAAATTTATAGACTCAAAAATTCGATGTATCCAGCATTCAAATATAATAAAAGAATAGGAAGAAGAAGAATTCCAAAAAAAAAGTATAAATCTGGAGTTTTTTAAAAGGTCCAATAAACCAAATTAGCAGTTTTTGCTTTCTGGGTGTTTTTGAAACCGCCGTGAGTCAATGGGTTTTAAAAAATACCCAAAAAAGCAAAACCTTAAATTTTGGTATATTGGACCCTTTCAAAAAAAAAAAAAAAAACTCCAGACATTAAAAAAATTCCATTGAGAAAAAAATTCAAAGCTTGAAAATTTAAGAATGAATGAACTAAAGAATTCAAGAATTTTAGATCATAAGAATATAAGGATTTATGAATCTAATAGATTTTTGTTTAATTTTTGATTTTTGCATATTTTTTTTAATGTTGGACTTATGTATTTTTTTTATTTTGGAAAATTAATTTTTTAAAGCTTTAATTTTTATTTTTTTCTATTAGTGTTTTAATTTTGTTAAATTTTAACGGTTTAATTTTTTTTAAAATATTTTATTCTGGGTGATGAATAGAGAAAATGCGTAACATAATTTTCGAATGATCCCACTTTGTTTACATCTACAAAGTAGGAGGCTGTTCAAGCACA
Source organism: Culex pipiens pallens (assembly GCF_016801865.2). Lineage (NCBI taxonomy): Eukaryota > Metazoa > Arthropoda > Insecta > Diptera > Culicidae > Culex > Culex pipiens. The sequence continues at coordinate 141,673,238 of NC_068939.1, forward strand.
AGCATGACATTTTTCTTACTGATAAATGAGCTGTTTTATAATCAGTAGTACATGTTTCATTTTGTCTAGTTTATTACATTTTTAGCTTTAAAATTGTGTATTTTTTCAAGTTTCAATCGGTTAGAAGAGGTTTTTCATTTTTACGGGTGACGAAGAACTGCGGCGAGAGTGTAAGCGATGTCGCAAATTCCCTGGCTGATTTTGGAATCCTGCAAGCTGATCCAACAAACAGAGAAGATTTTCACTAAACCAGTAGGTTTTTAAAAGGAACCAAACGATATAGACAGCTTCTGCATCGATACCTACAACCGCATCGACTCCATAAACAAATTTCATTCATGACTTTAAAAAAATTACGACCTTGCCTTCAAATTTCTTAAGATTTCTCAATTTCAACTTCAGGTTCTCAAAAGCCACCCATTTTTCATTCTTGCTAAGGGCCGGTATGCTCTTCAAAAGAAAGGGGGGCAAGAAACAGCTTTACGAACGGCAGAACAAAAGATAGGGGACGTTTTCTTGGGGCTTTTCGTCACCCTCTCGGGCTTGCTTTCGCTACCGCTGCTGCCCATTTGTAATTTTTTTTGACCGGTTTCTTCCGAAGTGCATGCCTTACATAAACATATAACAATTCTCTCTACTTTTGGCGAACAGTAAATTGGTTCCACTTTGACAGTTCAAAATTGAGGCCGTTTTGCGAATCACTATTCAGCACCCAGGCTAAAACCTACCCTCAAAGTCAAAAGTACCCTTTTTTGCAACTTGGCCCGTCGTCATGCTTTGAAAGGGTACCGGGTTTGCATACATTTGTATACTGTTTTTGACATATGTACCATTTTTAACTCACTCTTTTCGGTGTTTGACAGTTTGCCAAAATCGCAAACTTGTTTGCGGCAAACACATGCGAAACTAAATTTATGCACGGCGGCCGTATCTGCAAACAAATGCAGGCCAACAAACAAAGCAGTCAAAAAGTGCGAGTTTGTTTGTTTGTATGTCATAGTCCTTAAAAGGGTATCGACGGGTGTACTTGAAAAAGGGTGAAAAGTTTTTTTTTTTGGGAAAAAGGGTAAAAAGTCTTAAAGAGTGAAGTTGATGAAGGATGCCTATTTTTAACTTTAAGTGTAGTGTGTATCAGCGTACTGAGCAGTTCTCTACGGAATCGGTATTTTTTCTTTAATTTTATTTTTTGTATTTTTTAATCCGGCTGAAACTTTTTTGGTGGCTTCGGTATGCCGCCCAAAGAAGCCATTTTGCATCATTAGTTTGTCCATATAATTTTCAATACAAATTTGGCAGCTGTCCATACAAAAAAGATGTATGAAAATTCAAAAATCTGTATCTTTTGAAGGAATTTTTTTTTATCGATTTGGTGTCTTCGGCAAAGTTGTAGGTATGGATATGGACTACACTGAAAAAAACGATGTTAAATTTTTTGGTGATTTTTAATTTCACTTTTTGTCACTAAAACTTGATTTTCAAAAAACACTATTTTGTTTTTTTTATATGTTTTAGAGGACATTCAATGCCAACTGTTCAGAAATTTCCAGAATGGGCAAAAATCTTTGACCGAGTTATGATTTTTTGAATCAATACAATTTTTTTCAAAAAATCTAAATATTCGTCGTAAAAAATTTTCAACTTTATTTTTCGATGTAAAATTGAATTTGCAATCAAAAAGTACTTTAGTGAAATTTTGATGAAGTTCATCGTTTTCAAGTTATAGCCATTTTTATGTAACTTTTTTCAAAATAGTCGCAGTTATTGAATTTTTTAAAATAGTGCACATGTTTGCCCACTTTTGTAAAAAATATTTTCGAAAAGATGAGAAAATTCTCTATATTTTACTTATTCGGACTTTGTTGATACGACCCTTAGTTGCTGAGATATTGCCATGCAAAGAAAATTGATGTTTTTTAGGTCTCACCCAAACAAAACACCATATTGTCTAATGTCGATATCTCAGCAACTAATGGTCCGATTTACAATGTCAAAACATGAAACATTCGTCAAATTTTCCGATCTTTTCGAAAAAAATATTTTTAAAAATTTTAAATCAAGGCTTACATATTAAAAGGGCGTAATATTGAATGTATGGTCTTTTTGAAATGTTAGTCTTGATTAAAAATTTAAGAAAATTTCGAAAAGATCATGTTTTAAATCAGACCATTAGTTGCTGAGATATCGACATTAGAAAATATGGTGGGTTGTTTGGGTGAGACTTAGAAAACATCAATTTTCTTGTTTTTAAACCTTTGCATGGCAATCCAGATTTTTAAGTGAAGATGGCGTTCGAATGATGAACGCCCGAAATGTCAAAATCACGCAGCGGTACCAACATTACGAAAAAGGTGTTCCATGTATGACAGCCACATTTTATTTTCTTATGTTGGTGCTACTGCGTGATTTTGACATTTAGGACGTTCACCATTCGAACGCCATCTTCGCTTAAAAACCTGGATCGAGGTTTTTAAGCGAAGATGGTGTTCGAATGGTGAACGCCCGAAATGTCAAAATCACGCGGTGGTACCAACATAACGGAAAAGTTTGCCATGGCATGACAGCCACATTTTTTTTCTAATGTTGGTGCTATACTGCGCAATTTTGACATTTCGGGCGTTCACCATTCGAACGCCATCTTCGCTTAAAAACCTGGATAGAGAATTTTCTCAGCTTTTCAAAAATATTTTTTTCAAAAGTGGGCAAACATGTGCACTATTTTTAAAAAATCAACAACTGCGACTATTTTGAAAAAAGTTACATAAAAATGGCTATAACTTGAAAACGGTGCACTTTATCAAAATTTCGCTTAAGTACTTTTTGATTGCAAATTCAATTTTACATAAAAAAAATTAAATTGAAAAAAATTTGCGACCAATATTTCGATTTTTTTTTTAAATTGTATTGATTCAAAAAATTATAACTCGGTCAAAGATTTTTTGCCCATTCTGGAAATTTCTGAAAAGTTGGCATTTAATGTCCTCTAAAACACATCAAAAAATAAAAAAAAAACTAAAAATTGTGTTTTTTTTTTTGCAAATTAAGTTTTAGTGACAAAAAGTGAAATTAAAAATCACCAAAAATGTTATTACCGTGTATCATTTTTTTTCAGTGTAGTCCATATCCATACCTACAACTTTGCCGAAGACACTAAATCGATCAAAAATTCCTTCAATAGATACAGATTTTTGAATTTTCACATATCATTTTTGCATGGACAGCTGCCAAATTTGTATGAAAAATTATATGGACAAACTAATTCTTTGGGCAAGAAAAAATCGAATGAGCGAAATCTCAGAGAATTGCTCTAAATTTCAAATTGACCAAACCCAGTTTAGCGTACGCTTGAAATGCGCCGGGTCGACAGCACAATCTTTCGTTAAGTTTCCTGTTCGTCCGCGATCGCGACGTGCTGCTCAACCCGAAACAAAAGAGGAGAATCACGGCAGCCTTCACCAGCGATATTGGACTAAAAATGTGACTAACGGGAGAAAGCTTTTTTTTCGATTAAAATTTGTGGGTTAAAGTTGCGTATTATTTGTTAAAGTTTGCGGAAATTGTTCCGGCGTGACGTGGCAGGTAAATGTGGTAAAGTTTCGTCGAAATTGTTGGGCAAATGTTGAGAACTTTTGTTTGCCTTCAAGCAGCAGCAGCAGATTTCAAGATGTCCGACTTGACGGAACCGGCCGTAGAGGCGGAGCGAAACGACGGTGACCGTAAGAATGGCGATGGTTCCCGGCCGGCCCGTGTTCGGACCGAGTCCGAAGGTTACGGCATTACGGAGGAGCAGGAGAAGACGCTGCTGGCGGGCGAGGAAGATGACAACCTGGACCTGGACGTAATCGAGTGCTTCGTGGACGATTTTGACAGCGACATGGAGGAAGAGTTTCGCCGGAAGGACGCGAAAAAGGTGGAGCTGCCGGAGAAAAAGGCGAACGACGGAACGGGCAAGGCGGATGAAGTAAAAAGAGGGGATACGGTGGAGGTGCTGGAGGTTGTCCGGATCGTGCATAACGCGGACGAGAGCGGAAGTACTACCGAAGAGCCGTTGGAAGGGTTTGAAGAGGAAGCACCGGCACCGGCTGCGGTTGAAGAAGCGGACGACGACGAAGATGTCATCCAGATTGTCGAGGAGAGTGTTGAGGATCTGTTGGGAGATGGGAAGGTGGAGGAAACGCTGGAGGCTTCGGTCCATGTCAGTGATGAAACGGAGAACGAACGGATTTTGAGCAAACCGTTGGTGAAACAGGTCGTGATGGATATGTCAGGGGAGGAATGCGGCAAGGAGGATGAGCCCACGGGACAAGTTGGTGATGAAGGATCGCAAAAGGGCGACGAGGATGACCGAGTGGAGGCCCCGAACTTGTCGCAGGATGACAGCGACGCAGAGCAACCGTTGGTCATAGCGGACTCGGTCGAGGCTAACGTTGGGGCCATGTCCGGACGTCATCAGGAAGATCCGGATGTTCTTCAGCTGAAGCTTGACCTGCAGCAGAACTTGGGCAAAATGGACTACGAGCCGGACGACGAAGACCGTCGAGAGCGGCTGGAACGACGCATCCAGATCAAGGAGGAACCCATGAGCCCGGTCCGCGATCGGCTCGAGCGTATTCTGCTTGACGTCGAAGACATTCCCACGATTGTGCTTTCGTCGGACGATGACTTGGCTGAGCAGGTGGTGCAGGAAAAGAAGCCGAAAAAAGCGAAGAAAAAATCCAAAAAGAAGAGCAAACAGCGCAGCAAGAGTGAGTGCAGCGTAATCGAGGCCGCTCCCATCGACGTCGAAGAGTCCTTGGCGGCGGTCAACTCAGCTACCTCGTCCAAGTCTCTTCACTCGAACGACTGTATGTTCATGGACGAAGAACTGTTCAAAACGGGCTTCCGGATGGAACTTCGCAAACGCAAGAGCGCCACCCGTCTGGAGGAGAGCGTCACATCGCCGCCGTCCAGGAAGCGACGAAATCCCACACGAAAGTCGTCCGATTGCAGATCGTCGATTGGCCAGTCCAAGTCGCGTGGCAGTATCGCCTCAACGGTTTCGTCCAACATGAGCGAGTACAACGTGCCGGCTGACAATCCACCAAAGAAGACCCCGTCGCAAAAGTCCACCTCCCGGCACGTCTCCACGGCGCACAAGCCGAAGATCAACTCGTTGTTTGACGACAGCGATAATCCGGAAGTGGTTCCCGTGTCGATTACGGTCGATGGCATGCCGCTGTTTGAGAAGGTGCCCAAAAAGCACGTGACGGCACCGGTGCCGCCTCCGCATCGACAGACCATGCTCATCGATGCCCTTCCCCAGGTGGGCGTTGCGTCGCCGATTGCAAAACCGGGCCCGTCCAAGTCCTCCGGCCTGAAGTCTAAGATTGAGCAGGAGATTATGCACTCGCTCGAGAACGACCTCGCCATGAGCTCGGATGACGAGGTGGCGTTGCAGCCAAAGAAGCTGGGTTCTGTCAAAGGTCGCTCTCCGGGTAAGATTGTGGGGAGATTTTTTTTAGTATTAAAATCGAGTTCATGCCACCCTATCGAAGTTGTGTTGTTTTCTTTGATTGGTATACTGCTTAATTTTCGAAAATTTTCAACTGTTATCTTTCTTTTCAAAATAGCACCTTCGGAGAAATCGGGCCGGAAGCGTGGTCGCGCCCCGAAGCACCACATCGAGGACTACTTTGGCTCGTCACCGACGCGCGACAAGAAGGACGAGACCCCGGCGACAGAGACCGCATCGAATGGTGGTGGTAAGAAGCCCCAGATCAAGCGTCGCAAGAAGCGCTCACGCATCAGCAGCGGCAGCAGCGAGTACGAAACCACGGCGACCGAGTCAACATCGTTGGCCGGAACGATCAGCACGATCACGGCCCGGGAAGGAGATGAGGAGCAGCTGCCAGTGGCGCCGGAAGAAGTGGCCCCACCCAAGACGGACGAAATGCGCGTGGTTCTGTCTCCGCTAACGGACGCCAAGATTGAAAAGTTGAGCAAGTGCAACACCCCGAAGAAGCACCGCGCGCTGTCCAAGGCGAGCCAGACCGAGCTGCAAGGACTGTCGTGGCGCATCGACCTGGACCAGATCGACTTCCATTCGGAGTACTTTGAGAAGTTGTACCAACTCATCGTGAATGGCCGCGAGCTGCGCAACAATTTACGCACCAGCAATAGCAACAACAGCAACAAGTTTGAGGGCGTCGTCCTGGTCGGTCGTGACGCGGTCCTGCCTCCGACGCCACCGGAACGATCGCCGCAGAGACCGGTTGGCAACGGCCGTGCGCGTTCCGTCATCGAACAGTTGCTGTTCCAGCGGGCGGACGAGATTGAGTTCGAGTCAAGTGCGCCGGTTGATCCGGCGGCCCGCGAACGAATGGTGAGTCCACTTGTGGGGTTATTGAAATGGTTTTTGAAAGATGTGCCTTTCTTCCACAGGAACGAAGCGTCCGCTCCAACTTTCGCATTCCGAAGATTGCCAAGCAACCGTCCCGGTCGCCGCAGGACGTCACCTCATCGACGCAGCACGACAACGAGCAGCAGCACTACCAAGAAAATGAGACCCGCCGGTCGTCGAGTGGTGGTTACAGCAATGATCGGCACGTCGTTGCTTCCGATGCGCGCCGCCCCGTCACCGTCGGAAGTCCGTTGCGCAATCCGAATCGACCGGAAGCGGCAGCTCCAACCATCGACCCCCAACCTGCTGCTCGCCCAGTGCCCATCATGCGGCGCACCATTCGGAATGACAACGTTCAACCGCCGCCACAGCCAACAGTCGCGCCACCAACCCCGGCGCAGCCGCAGCCCGTCGAGAACGGATTTTCCACGTACCGGCCGCCAGAGCAAGTACCGGCCCCGCAGCAACAATACCGAGCCAGTGCCGGCAACATGTTCCAGCCCCCACAGCAGCAGCAGCAGCAGCTCGGCGGTTACACGGCTTCCGGTCAGGAGATGGACGTGAAACCGAACATTTCGGCGTTGATGAATCCGGCCAACATGCTCGGCACTGCAATGATGAACCCGAGTCGCTTCTTCGACTCGCTCTCGATGGTGTACCAGGTGACCATGATGCAAATGATGCAGCAGCATATGCCGTTCCCCGCGATGAACCCCGCTGGGCAAGCGCCGTTCCCTGGCCCGTCGGTGGCACCGACTGCCGCCAACATGGCACCGCAGCCACAGCCTATGCCAGCGCAAATGATGCCTCCGCCGCAGCCGACGCCATCGTCGAGTGCGGGACCGCGATTCGCACCGGACCCCGTCCAGTCGGACGAAGTGTCCGATCAGATTTGCCAAATCTTTGGCTGTATCGACCACCTGAAAGGTCGCTGCATCAAGAATCCGTGCCAGTACTCGCACACGCTGCCCAACGAATCGAGCCTGCTCCAGATGCTTCTGGGAAGCGCCCAGGACGTGGTGATGACCACCTACCAGTTCATCGTCGGCCAGGACAGTCTGTTCTTGCGCTACTTCCCCGTCTACACTGAGGTCATGGGCCGGCGCAACATGCGACACCAGCTGGTCGACGCCGTTCCACACTGCGAGCAGTCCAAGCGCGCCTTTTCCCACTATCGCTACATCGTCGATGGCCTAACCATCAACGGCACGCTCACCCGCTCCAAGGCGGTCCAACTCGTGCTGGAAAAACACCGAAAGATCAACTTTGACCAAATCAACGTCCTCATCACCTTGATGCTCGACACCGGCGACGACATTCCACAGTTCCTCCAGTGGTTCGAACAATTCGCCCAGGTCCAGGACTACCACTACGAAATTCCGTCCATCAATCGGCTGATCAAGTTTTGCGTGCGGTGCTCCCGTTCGGTCGACGTGGCCAAGCTGACCTACCGGCTAGTCCTTAGTGTGGCCCCCGGCAAGGAACCCTTTGTCGACACGGACGCGCTGTCCGAGTTTGTCGAGCAGCTCATGAAGTCCAAGCTGGGGTTGGACCTGGAGAAGATCCGGCTCAAGTACCGGGAGAACGAGCTGTCCTGCTCGGCTAGGCGTTAAGAAGGCGGGAAAACTGTTGTCTCGTCCACTGGGTGGACGAACGAAGAGACACGTTACCGCGTAAGGTTAAGGCCTTTCTTTCTTTTTTGTTTGCGTTTGCAAGATTTTGACAAGAAGTCTGATGATATTGTTTTCCGAGCTCTGTTCGGAACTGTTGTTACAGTTAACTTTCACACTCCTTTGACATACCACACCGGTGTGGTATCACGCTGTAAATTCAAGAATAAAAACTACGTTTAACGACAAAATTAATGTTAGAGTTTAAATTTAGGAAACTTACTTTAAACACAAATTAATGGCATCATCAGTGCGCTGCTTGTTAATTTTCATGTTTTTTTTGTGTCGTTCGTGTGCATGGGGTGAGTGATTGTTTAAATTTAGAGTCGATTGCGGGCAGCGGGGTCACATGGTTGCTCGGCTAGATTGTTACTGTTTTTTTTTTTTTTGCGTACTTTCCATTCGCTGGCAGTGATACAATCAGTCATTCCTTTTTTATCGTTTATCGGAAGGCACGCCGCCGGTTGTGTTCGTCGAAGTTATGCATTAAAATGTAACATTTCTGGAGTTTTTTTTTGAAAGGTTCAATATTACCCCTAACTCAAGGCGGTTCCAAAAACACCCAAAAAGCAAAAACTAAAAATTTGGTTTATTGGACCTTCCAAAAAAAAAAAAAAACTCCAGATTTTAATTACAGTCCATTGAAGCATTGAAGCGACTTGAGGGCTTTTGTTATTTTGATTTGGTTAACCGCGGTGGATTTTCTCGAAATAATTCGAACTGTCAAAAATCCACCAAAGCATCTACCACATTGATCTCACAAAAATCTGTGGTAGAAAAGTATCCACCGGTAGATACTTTGGTGGATTTTTTTATTTAGGTACGAAATCAAGGTTGGACATGGCAAAATTGAGCCTAAATAATGATCTCTGCGATTTCCGCAAATGAACAGTTCTCTACGGAATCGGTCTTTTTTCTTTAATTTAAATTTTTGTATTTTTTAATCCGGCTGAAACTTTTTTGGTGCCTTCGGTATGCCCAAAGAAGCCATTTTGCATCATTAGTTTGTCCATATAATTTTCCGTACAAATTTGGCAGCTGTCCATACAAAAATGATGCATGAAAATTCAAAAATCTGTATCTTTTGAAGGAATTTTTTGATCGATTTAGTGTCTTCGGTAAAGTTGTAGGTATGGATATGAGACTACACTGGAAAAAATGATAAACGGTAAAAAAAATTGGTGATTTTTGCCTTCCTCACCTTACTGAGGAAAGGCTGTAAAATCACTCGAAAAACGAAATTCTTGATTTGACCTCTAGACCCACCTTCATGTATACTTATCGACTCAGAATCACATTCTGAGCAAATGTCTGTGTGTGTGGTGGGATGTTGATCAAAAAAGGTGCAGGTGGTTATGTTACACATGACCAGTATGACAAAGAACTTTGCAAGATGATTGTTGAAATTTTCGATAAAAAAGTCCGGTCCAAATTTCCCCATGATTCCCTTATAATTACATAAGACAACTCTTTTGTGAATAGTTTTAAGACATAATATCAACGTCCTATCGAACTAAGGGGACGGAAATTGCAAATGGAGCTGCAATAGAAATCAAGGTGAAATCAATCGACTTTCCCTCACCACTCGAAAGTTATCAAGATGCGGAAATGTTTTTGCAAGGCTGTTGCAAGCAATTGGCGGCAGCAAAGTAAATTTCAACAGCAAACATTAAAACTGCCCTTTCAAGGGCTCTAATTGAATTCGAAATAGTTATTCTATATTTCCAGAAACAGAATTTCGCCGCGGCACAATAAAAAGGCAATCGCAGTAATCGATTTATTACTTCCTGCGTAAAATAAGCGATTTATTTTAACTGCGTAACTTCAGATAATGGTCAGATGCATGTGCAGTATCAAAAACCATAAAGTTTGATACCCATATTGCCCTAACTCTCATGGTTCGGCAAATGTCCCCTCATCGGAACATCCGTGGGGCCTCTGGCCACTCCGGATTGTAGCCAATACTTCCGAAATTTCAAATTTCATGTCCAGTATCAAAAACCATGAAGTTTGATACCCATATTGCCTCAACTCTTATGGTTCGGGAAATGTCCCCCCACCGGAACATCCCCGGGGCCTCCGGATTGTGGTCACTACTGCTGAAATGTCAAATTTTATGTCCAGTATCAAAAACCATAAAGTTTGATACCCATATTGCCCCAACTCTTTTGGTTCGGCAAATGTCCCCCTTCGGAACATCCGCGGGGCCTCCGGCCACTCCGGATTGCAGTCACGACTGCCGAAATGTTAAATTTCATGTCCAGTATCAAAAACCATAAACTTTATCGCAACCACAACCAACTTGACCCAAAGGGAACTGGTTCTCGATCAACACGGAGACCCCTTCTTGATGCCGTTAACCGGAGTCTTCCGGGATCAGCAGCTTGACCACATCGGTCCCTAACGTTCTTCCTTGATGGCCTGCAGCGACAATCCGTCCCGTTCCTGCGATGGCCCGAGCCATTTCGGCGACCTCTCCACGTCGTTGACCGGGGGAAATTTCTGCTGTCCCTTCTGATTCTGCAGGTCATTCCATCTGAAGCGGAACAGCATTTGAAAATTACCCTCTCCGATCCTGCTCAAATTTGGCAGGGCTGTTGATACTATCAAAACATGCAAGAATCCCGAATTTCATCCAAATCGGACCACCCCCTCCATTTTTGTACCTCCCCAAAAAATCGACTTTTTGACGATTTTTGACCAAACCTCCTAGTTTGAAACGACGATAACTCAGGAACCACAAATCTTAGAGGGTCGGTCTTAGACTCAATTTTGAAGGAAATTGGACGTAGAATCCATTTCCGTGATCAAAATTTAGATTAATTTATTTTTTCTACCTGTATTGCGCAATTGAAAACTTTAAACGGCCGTATCTCAAAACACCCCAACTTATTTTTTTTATTTGACCTCACCATCGTGTTCCCCGGCCAATTTTACATAAGAATCACTTATCGACAGAAATGAATATGTTTTGTTCCAGAGATATCGAATTTTAAAGTTTTGTGTTTTCGAGATTACCTACATTAGCTTCATTCGCCGCATCTGCTAGAAGCACACAGGCGGGCTGATCAATAACTGCTACCTGGTCATTTATTGAAATAATATTTCATCATAAATAATCTTTATCAAATTGGGCAAAAATTAACTGTATAACACTGTAGGAAACTGGAGTTTAATCGCGAATGTTTATCTGTTAAAAACAATGAATGAAGTGAATTTCTGTGCTAACCCACAGGACAGAGCAATAACGACACACAGTTAAGGGCAGAATTGGATTCCGATGCAAAATGCAATTAATCTTGTTAGTAACACTGAACAATAAGTGCACGATACATTATTGAGTTAAAAATATGAATTAAAATGAATAAAATTTGTTGATTTGTTGTACTCTAGTGAAGGACGATCACAAGGAGTAGGAAAAGGATTTCTGTAAAGTATAAAACTGAAAAATGTAAGAAAATCACAAAGTTTGATCTGCTGCAAAGCGGCTAATTCCCCAAATTTTGTTGCGATGATTTCGACATCGTCCGAACAACAGTGTTTTTTTTTCTTCTGTCATTCTTGGATTCTTGGAACACAATACGGCTGCTGTCCTCACGTATAAAGGATTTTTTTAAATAAAATGTACCTTGACCAAAATCATCTTTTAATCCAATGGAGCTGGCTCACAATATAAAAATGGATTTAATATGATCAATCTTTTAACCCATAAATGAGATTTGCCAAATTATGGTAAAGTGTCAATAATAAACTATAATAATAATAATAAAGCAGGTTTTGGGGTTTTTGCTGAATGGTACTATTTTGCTACCGCCCATGATAAAGGCCCTAGTCATGGCCTCGGAGGTTCTCTAAAACGGTTAGCAACACGTAAATAAACGGTGCATTCAAAATAACCCAATAAATATTTTTTTCACAAAAATAGATTGATCAAGGTAGGGGAACAGCATCTAATTCCAGCGTTCTTCTAATGTTGCCATATCAGCGCTTTGGCATTCAATTACAGCTGATTAAAAGCGTTTTCAACTGAAATCGAGTGATAAATAGCTCAATAAGAAAGAAGTGAACAAGCAAGTTTCTATCAAAAGTTTTGCAAAATTTGTTGTTTAAATAGTGAAAATCTCGGGTGAGTTTTCAAAAAGCCGTAAGAGCCACCGTGACCTCCGACACTAATATTTGTTTTTCTCCCAATTGTAACAAAATTTCATTTTTTTCAGTTTGGGGCACTTGAGAGACGAGTTGATGAACAATCTTAAGCATTTTTGAAATTTGTTTTTTCGTAAGTAGGTCGGATACCGATGCAAAATAGGCTTTGTTTACCATTGGCAATTACGGCTTTTTGACTTAACCTGCCAAACATACGAGAATTTCCCCTATTAGCCATTTGAATAAATATTTGCGTAAAATTATAAAAAGATAAATTAAATTAACTATCTCCCAGAACACCAGGTAGCAGTTATTGATCAGCCCGCCTGTGTGCTTCTAGCAGATGCGGCGAATGAAGCTAATGTAGGTAATCTCGAAAACACAAAACTTTAAAATTCGATATCTCTGGAACAAAACATATTCATTTCTGTCGATAGGGGATTCTTATGTAAAATTGGCCGGGGAAAACGATGGTGAGGTCAAATAAAAAAAATAAGTTGGGGTGTTTTGAGATACGGCCGTTTAAAGTTTTCAATTGCGCAATACAGGTAGAAAAAATAAATTAATCTAAATTTTGATCACGGAAATGGATTCTACGTCCAATTTCCTTCAAATTGAGTCTAAGACCGACCCTCTAAGATTTGTGGTTCCTGAGCTATCGCCGTTTGAAACTAGGAGGTTTGGTCAAAAATCGCCAAAAAGTCGATTTTTTGGGGAGGTACAAAAATGGAGGGGGTGGTCCGATTTGGATGAAATTCGGGATTCTTACATGTTTTGATAGTATCAACAGCTCTGCCAAATTTGAGCAGGATCGGAGAGGGTAATTTTCAAATTTGCACTTTTTCGTGCACAGTTGAGATGGAATGACCCAACTGCCACTCGATGTTGACTCCTCGGCTGTCAGAAAATTATGAGCTTGAGTGGAGATGATTTTAGATACATCAATCTCACGTCTCTCGGAGAGGATGATCAGGAAAGGTTTGTTCAACCAATCAGCGTGAAGGAAAAGGAGGGGAAGTCTGCGAAGAGGGGAAATCGCCACGTAACGATTTCGCTTCGCAAAAAATTGGGTTCCGATCTTTTTATTCATTCTCTTTACACATACTACACACCACCTAGAGCACCAAACAGTGCGTTGCAAGTGTATTTGTAGCAAGAAAGCGCCATCGACTGTGGATTTGCTCGTGTGTGTGTGTGTGTGTGTGTGTGTAGTAAACCACACAAAAATTGTGTTCGCGGAACCACACTGATATCGAAAATCGATTTTCCCCAAGATCGATCGGATGAGCAAACTCGTGAAGGGTAGTTGCACGGCAGAAACCAGGCGCACACAAATGAAGCTCCCCAGCCCGCGTTTGTGTGTATGCGTTGATAATTTGGTGCTCTTTCAAGCCCCAAACTTGCCACTCGATTTCCCTTCCGCACACACAAACACTCACTACCGTACCCAACCAGATTTTTAAAGAATACTCTTTCGTGTGAATTGGCCCTGAAAAGGGCCATCTTAACGTCCTATGACGATGATAAAACCATGCGATGATGACACTCCAAGTTGCCGGCAATTTTCCCTCCCGCGCCTGCTCTGCCTCTCTTTCCAATTTTTCAATTCTCTCCTTCCTCTCGGCGGCTCTGCTGTGCTGCTGCTGCTTCTCGATCCTCCTCGTGCAAAGCTTCGGACTCGTTTGAGCTTCAACCGGCGGCACGGCGCTCTTTTATAACCTCGCTTGGCTGTGACGGCTCGACGCTTTCGAAGCAGTGGCAGAGACGAGGGGGGTGTCACTCCCGCGTTGACCGAGCGATAAAGCTTCCTTTTCATACCTTTGCAGCGCTAACTTTTGCTTTTCCGCTTTAACGCGCGATAACCGCGTTAACTCGCTTTTTGCTTTACCTTTTTTTGCGTTCACGCATCAGACTGCTCGATTTTTTTGACAGCGAGAACTGTCAACAGCAAATGACAGATCTCGTTGTCAAGTCATTCGAGCAGTTTGTTTTGCTTTTTTTTTCTTGAAAAATAAAATCTCCACCAACTTTTCGTAAAGAAACAAAAGTTTGAACCAAAAAAGGGGCGGTGTACCAGGAAACATTTGCAGCTGCCTTCAAGGGTCATATTTCAGAGACTTGAAACGGCCAACCTTGTTGAATGATGACTTTGGCAACAGGTTCAACCTGCAGAAACGGATCCCGGAGTTTGCATTGCGGAGATCAACATTTACGAAACGTTTGAAATCGTACCACCTGGCCCGACACCTGTAAAAGCCCGCTAATCTGAGCTGCAGCCGCTGACCAAACCGAGCTTCGCAACCTGCTGTTGAACGGCGTGATTAAGCTTCTGGCCGCGGACAACAACAACAAATCGCCGATAAAAACATGCAACGCGGCCAGCTCGACTGCAGCCGGTACAGAATAGAAGCCGCAGTTGTTCCGGAGACCGTCGCGGTTACAAATCAATAACTCGGCCACGTTGCTGAACCTGCTGATCGCGGCCAACAAGGAATTAAGTCGTTCTTCCACTCGCTAAAAAAAAGGAAGAATCGAAGCCGTCGGGGAAGATCAAGAAGCAACTTTCGTTGGTGGAGGATCGTGAAGAAGGGGAGGAGGTGGAAAGTACACCGACGAGGGTTTCGTGTCATTTATGTTGGTCATGCAAAATCCGGAAGGGACGCATCACATCGATCTGGACAGCAAAGATTTGATGTGTTCTACGTGCAACGTAATAATGGACCATATGTGGAAGGAATCCATCGATAAACACCTGTTGGCCAAGTCACTCGTCAATCATAGTGCGGAATCTGCCTTCAAGCGGGACAATTCCGTGATCCGGGTCAACAAGTTCCACAAGACCCACCCCAAGAAACTAAAAGTGGACCAGGATGATCCTCCGGAAGACAATAAACCATAAATTTAAATATATTATTTGATTTATTTCATACTACTCGATCAACTCCAGATTGCCTTTCCAGAATTGATTTCATGAACTTGCCGCGGTCAGCTTTTTGATCGGCTCGTTGCAATCCTGCAGCTGGTCCCGAATCTCCAAATCGCGACGCACTCAGCCTCCTCCTGCCTCCCATTCTGCTAACTCTTCCTGGTCCGTTGAGCACCTCCTTCTTGTTCTTGTCACCGTGGAACAGCTGCTGAGGAACTTGAACTCTTGAACTTCCGGACCGACAGTCAGTGCTTATTACGGTTAGGTCGCGCTGCACGTACGTTCGCGGATGATTTTTTTGGCAGGACCGGAAGGCATTCTGTATCCACGTCTACCTCTTCCTCGTCCAGCGTTTCAACGCTCTCGGAGTCCGTTTCGAATCCGTCGCGCCCCCGGATTATGCTACGCTCATCGTCATTGCTGATCTTTAGCCGCATCAGCAGTTCCCTGGCCAAGGTGATGGTTCTCGAGCCCTTGAAGAAATTCGTTAGCTGCTTGGCGATACACTGCTGGGGGGACGGTAACAATTAAAATCCTAAACTCGACCGTTCAAAAAAATCTTGCCCTCGAAAGCTTACCTCCTCCTTGAGTTTGCAGTCAGAAGATTTTCGGTCTTCCCTTCCATGTCGTCCACCCGTCCGTTCCCGTTCACCTCAACAAACCCTGTCGGCATATTCTTCGGCGACCGCATCTGCACCACAATACGAGACGATTTCACCTGCTCCGTGGGGACCACCAGCGTAGCGGCACAAACCAGCAGCGATTTCGTCACCGAGAGGGGAAAATAAAACTCACAGATTGCTTTGTTTATTTTTCCTGAAACTGCAGGAAAAATAAACCAAAACAAATACCGAGTTGCCAAACCCGATCAAAAACTACTCGACTTAAGACAGCAAGGTTGCAAGATCGATTCGGTTGGTTCAAAAGTCGAGCAGACGCTGGTCGCTTTAACTCGCTTTAACGCGCGTTAACTTGCGATAACTTGCTTTAAGGTGGCGTTATGTGAAAACTCGGCACGATGAGTAGCGTTGATGCTTTTCGAGCTCGTTTTTGTGCGTTTTAGTGTGTTATCGCGGAGTGACGTCCCCCTCGGGCAGAGAGCAAAATTTGCTAAGTGCTAGATACTTGAATCTGATTAATGTGTTCGGGAAAGGTTGCGCTCAACCAATCAGCGACCGGGATTTTCCCGGTCTGAATTTTTATTTTTCATCTTAACTTTTGAGTACTTTAACAAAGTTTTATCAACTTTGTGAGGTAGTCTACTTGCAATTTAAGACTTCCCCTTTCGTTTGGTGGATAAAGCATGTAGATTGCTTGAATTGGGTGGAAGATATAAGCGTTTAAACGATTACACAAATCGTTACACTTTCGCTTCGCGAAATTTTGGATTGACATCCGTAGACAGTGCCCTTAGGACAAAGTTCTTTGTCAAAAATTTGCACTGGATTATCTCGGCACTGGCTGAACCGATTTGGACCGTATTGGTCTCATTCGATCCGTCTTGGGGTCCCATAAGTCGCTATTGAAAATTATAAAGTTTAGTAAAGTACTTCAAAAGATATGCTAAAAAAAAGATTCTAACAAAAGTCCGGAAAATTGTAAAAAGGGTGGTTTTTGTAAGAAACCCCGTTATGTTATACATTTTTAAAAAGGTATTCGAAAGACCTTTCCAATGAGTTTAAAAGATTGAAGATCTGACATTCCTAACAAAAGTTATGCGCACTTAAGTGTTATTTATGAACTTTTTAGAGACTGGATCTCATTTATATTTCGATGAAAACGTTGCCCAGAACTATCATGCGACCTGTCGATGGATAGGTGATCAAAAAACCTTTCCAACGAGTTCAAAAGATTGCAGATCTGACAACCCTATCAAAAGTTATAAGCACATAAGTGCCCTGAATTATGAAGATCTGACTACCCAATCTGATGGTATAAATAATTAATCAAGTTGATAGAACACTGAAAGGTCCGCCCTTGTGTATCTATTTTGGATAGCCTTACCCTCTAAATGTGAGGAAGGCAACAACCACTTAAGGGTGGATTATGTAACGTTTTTATTTAAATTTCTATCACTAAAACTCGATTTGCAAAAAAATAGTATTTTTATTTTTTCATTTTTGATATGTTTTAGAGGACATCAAATGCCAACTTTTCAGAAATTTGCAGAATGGGCGAGGGGAACGACAGTAATCCATTGAGCTCTAATTGTAATGATTTCATGCCATTTTGTTAGATGTTATCCGATTACACAGGATTTGATCGGTCGATGAGATTTCATAGATTGCATCGGATTTGGTCGGATTTCTACAAGAGTGTGCCACTTCAAGTTTTCGGCGCGGGTCTGGCTCGGTGCCAGAACTTTTGAGCTCCGAGCCAACTATTTTGCAAAATATGAGTACGTTTGTTGAGTGTGTAACATTTGACGTTTAGAAACGTCAGTCTCGTGGTTGACTGTTTTTCTTCATTAAAGTGATTTTGATGGATTCGGCCGTCGAAATAACCGTATTTAAAGAAATTTTACGTCGATTTTGGGCGGAAATTTACGGTTCTCGCGACATTTGGGCTGGCAAAATGTTACCGGTGGCCACCGCACCAAGTCGGGTTATAGACGATCGGTTCCCTGCGGTAAGAATCACTTACGAAATCGGCAACTAGTCCTAGAGGTGGTTACGGTGACCGTCCAGCGATTTTGCTATCCAATGAAACGCCGCAACCTCGGCCGCAACAGTTCCCCTTGTGGAAAGGGATGTTCTTCGTGGAGCATTCAATGTTATTTTTTACACCTTGCCTTTCAGACCTCTAACAAATCGTTCCCAGATGGCTCAGCTCCTGAAGGCGTGTGGCCAGCCGTGTCTGTCTGTGTGCATAAGCTGAAACAAACCCTTTGGAATTACGGTCCCTTCCCGCCCTACCACCAGTCAGCTCTCCGGGAAGACATTGGTCTCATGATTGGCAGTGGCGGAATGTCCCAGCCGGGTTCGTGCCAACAGCAGTTGTATTTCTTGTGGGGGATATTTACGGACCTGATGGCATCAAACACAACAACCCCGTGTACTGCGTAGCTGTAGAGTTGGCTGATGTAATCCCTGGACCAAGCCTTCCAGAAATCCTGAACGGACCGACGCGTTCCCTGCAGACGAGTGATTCGGTTGAGCGGAGCGCTGGTGTAATCGGGTTCCGGAATCGAGAACATGGGTTCCCCGATTAGGAAGTGACCAGGAGTTAGGACACCCAGGTCGTCCGGATGATCTGTGAGAGGCGTGAGTTCAGGATGCTCTCGATGTGAACTACGGCGGTAGTCAACTCATCAACAACCGTGTCCTGCAGGACACCAGCGAAGCCTTGATGACCAAGATCTGCAACATCAGCAACTACGGAAATGCAATATGGAAGGATTCCGGAAATGACGTACCATTTGTCCCATTTGTCATCTTATTAAATGAAGAACAACAAAACAAACCCCAATAACCCCAACCCGCTTTATTCGTACAAGTGTTTAATCAGCGTTTCATTCAGCTCGTAGGCTCCTGGATTTGACGCACTACAGAATCGACGTTGGTTGTGATTCAGGGGTCGAAACTCATACCAACCAATACCATCTTGAGCTGGAACCAAACAATTGCGAGGATGTCGAGTGACAGCCGGCTGTAGCAGCGGAGTTTTAAAATGCGTCTTGAGGCCGTTTGATGTCTATCGGATTCCGACAAGAATATCGAACCGGTAGCAGGAGATCTCTTTCCGGTTCAGCTGGAAAACCTAAAAAAAAGCAGATAATTTAATACATATTGACTTCCGAAACACTTTTCCACGCCCGACTTACCACAGTCAAATATGGAATTGGCCATGATGGTCATCAGGTCCGTCATCGAGTGGTTAATTTCGCATTATTTGCTGCTCTCGTAGCATAGTTCACCCTCGATGGCATCGACCTCGCTCCAGAACAGTCAGCTTCGCCTGACTGGCGGCAAGATTGCACTCCGTTCCGCTCAGACGACGCTGAAGGGTCGTGACGCCTGTAAGTTCCATCAGGAGGTGTCTGTTTCGGGGAGGATTCGCTTCTTGTCCTCGATCCAAGAGATTGTCTCGCGGCACTCAATGTAGAAAGTCTGCATGCTGTGGGCAGATTTGAGGTCATCGCATTTGCCCTCAGCCTGCTCGCGCCGCTTCGAATAAGCCTGGTTCTGCTTTGTGATTTTCTCCGAGTTCGGGTGTTAGCATTCATCAGCCGGCGAGCAAGTTGGTTGACAACGGCAACACGCGACGCGTTGGCGTTCATCGACCCTCGATGTCCTTGCCAGAAACCATGGTCTGGAGCATGCGTTCCTTTTCGCTGATCCATTGCTTGACGCCGTCGCTCTCGGAAATGAGCCAGTACAAGCTGAGCGCATCGTGCAGACGCTGCTTTCGCAGTTTGGTCAGTTCCATGAGTTCCTTGTAGCGGGCATCAATGGCGGCGAGACGTTACTGGACCTTTTGCTGTTCCGGTTCGATCAGGGTTAGGTTCTTGGCTTGCGTGTGAAGCAGTTCGATTGTTTCGGCGTAGTTCTTCAGCTCATCGGCAACATGTTTGTGCATCTTCAGCAAAATCTGCACGATTTGCTCGTCACGGCCAACGTCTTCGGAAGACACGAGACGCAGTACATCCAGCATCTAGTTGCCGATATCATCAGCATCGGCAAACAGTTGGAAGTAGTCGACGGCGTACTCAAGTCGCTTACTAGGGGTAACGTTGAGCTCAAGAAAGTTGCTTCACATAACCAGGATCTCCTGGAGTCGCTCGTCGATGCGATCAGCTAGGGTCACCCTAGCGAACTAGCTCGTCACGGACGGTGCTAACCGCTATCAGTTGCTGCTCGTGTGAGTTGATTTCCTTCTCGAGGGACTTGTGTTTAAACAGCAGAAAACGACGGTGACGGTGGTCAAATCGTGACCAATCTCGTCGGTAGAAACAATGTTTCCTCTTTGATCCAGTTCTCTTCAATGACCATGTCCTGGTAGAACTACCACAGCTTGCAGCTCCTTTCCAGCCGGGAACGACACTCGACGGCCAGTTTGCAAAGTTCGGCGTAAGCATCCTCCAGACGCTGTACGCGATCAACAATGATGGCCGGATCGCACGGTTTGTAGCCTCCTTCTTCGTCTCCAGAGAGTGCTCCTGAAGTAGGTCTGGTAATCGTCGGTCAGCAGATGCTGCTTAATCTCCTCCATCGAGTCCAAATGGTCATCAGCTCCTGGAAGTTTTGCTGCCACTGGATGGAGAACTCCAAGCGCATTCGTCTAGCTCGTAGTAGTTCTAGCAGATAGTTTCACAGATACAGGACGTTTTTCGCGTAGCCGGAGCGATCAGACGGTTCGACTACTTGAAGCCACCACCGACACTGTTGTTGGCCGCTTCGAAAACGATTGATTGGGCGGTGGAACAAACCCAAACAACTTTTATTGCTGCTGGATAAAAATCAAGTATTTTAAACATTCTTTTTATGAACAGAAATGCAAAATTACCGTAACAACCAGAAAAAAAACCGAATGCGAAAAATCGCACGAAAAAAACGTGGCTTTTGTTTTTGTTGACAGTGACAACTGTTTTGCGTTGCACGCTAAACTGATTTTTAAAAAAATACTAAATTTCAATCAAAGTTTCAAACAAAGTTCCAGCAAAGTTCCAGCTCGGTGCTGGCTCCGAGCTCGAGGTGCCAGACCCGACGAAACCGAAGTGTCACCCCCCTAGGATTTCTAGGATTTTAAACGATAAAATCCACTTTGACTTAAATATTTCCATTTTAACGTGTACGTTCTTTGACATTTCTCCAAATGTCATTTAGAAGACCTCTCAGGAAAAAGAACCGTAAAAGATGGGCGTCCAAAAGCCGATAACAAGAAGCGGCCATAAGGCCAACCCAAATAAGTAGAACCAGAAAATACAGGTACAGGATTCTAGCAAGGCGGAAGATGTCGGAGCTTCTAGGCATTTCCGGCAAAAATGTGTGGCTCGGATGGTCATTTCCCAGGAAAGGCCTTGGGAGGTGGAGTGGCCACCCTTGTTGCAGCAAACCAGTCACTACTGGAACTCCCTTCTGGACAAGTTTGAAGAAAGTTCAGACGGGCACATGCAGAACAGCGCGGCTTTTGGAACAGTTGTGTGAGTGAATGGGTTGAAGCAATTCGCACCGGAGACAAATTTGTAAAAGTTTTTGTTTGATTGAATAAACTTGAAAAACTACTAAATTTCCAATTGTTGGATTTATTTTTAATGAATGATGAATGGGTTTTTTTTTATTTTGATAAAATCTAATGAAATTTCGATCATTTACGCAAAGCCCCCAGCGATCGTTTGGCGCAGCCGCTGCCTCCGGTATGTGAGTTATGGTTTGGAATAAATTCCGGTTCGCCAGCTGAAGTCGGTTCCTTTTTGACGAAGACTAGCTTGAGAACAGAACCGGTGACGCGGGATTTGTTGCAAATGATGATTGTAGCTGACTATCTGTGATATGGCACGCCTCCTTTTAGAAGCCAGACAGATCGTTCGGAAGTGCTGGGAGCACGTATGAACAGAATCCTGTGACGGATCCTGTCAAGCCACAAGTGCCTGTTGTTTTCCAGAGCCGCCAATCAGTGGAAGAATTGTGTATGTCCGGGATTTACGGCCTTATGTCCAACTGGTCGAAGCTGTCCGAGAGTCCCGGCCACCGAACTCAATCTGGTTCACGGCAGCTTCCATCTTTCTCCTTTTTTTCAATTGGCGACACCTAACAAACCCCAGCCGGAACCTAAAGGAACCCATTGTACCTAAGTCACGGTGGTCAGGACCTAAGGAACACTTATCAGAAGATGTATTCTAGCCTCAATTTTCTTGCCATGCTCCCAAAAAAATCAAAACAAACTTTCGTAAGTGTCATTTTTGACCTAATGTTTGACAGGTTTGACGATCAATTTCGTTGAGATTTACCCCGCTAATGTCGGATTTGCTTAGCTGAAAGCCGGATTTCCTGGGATTTTTACGATTTTTTGGATTTTACACGATAAGTCTGATTCAATCGGATTTTGGAAGAATGCTTAAATTTTAACCAAAATCCAGGATATTTCGCTGCTTGACTTTAGTGAAATTTTGATAAAGTGCACCGTTTTCAAGTTAAGGCCATTTTTAGGTGACTTTTTTGAATATATTCGAAGTTTTTATTTTTTTATAATTAGTGCACATGTTTGCCAATTTTTGAAATTTTTTTTTTTTGAAAAGCTGAGAAAATTCTGTACATTTTGCTTTATTAAACATTGTTGATACGACCCATAGGGGAAATATACCATTTTTAATCAAACACCTATCTTCGTCATATGGAGAGTTTGATGCTCGAATTAAGCTCCAAAAATACTTTTTAGGCTATAAACTTACCAGCAACAGCACCGCCTCGAGTAAGCACGCAAATTTATGCCATTTACTGGCCAAAAAAATCAAATTTAATGATTTGATCATAATTTCTATTTTGCGAGACCGTTTCTTATCATTTTGGCACACACATCCACACGCAAGATGAGAGCTTAACAAAAGTCGCCATCAATATCTTTTCACTTGCGCTAACGATTTCAAAGCGCTTAAGATATAAAATTGCTTCCAACTACCGGCAACATGTTCTTTTGAACATTAGTTACTCACTGACTTGAAAATTAATCCCAAAACATGTGATTAATTAGCAAGCACCATAAAAAAACAAACGCGCTAAGTCTTCTGACGTTTGAATTTTGAATACCCATTCCAATCGAAGGCTGAAGAAAACCGAGCGAGGAGCGAGGGCAAATAAAGAACAAAGGGTGGCCACCAACACCACCAACATGCTGGTGCAGCGCCTGGTAGAGTGAGCAAGTGCTGCCAGGAAACTTTCGCTATAAATGCTACTTTTCGTGAGTGTTCGCTTAAAATTTCATCAATTTTGGCAGCACTAAGCAGACCCAAAAGAGCGCTGGAAGAAAAAAAGAACTAAGCTGAAAATAGAAAAATGGGCGTGGCCCAATGCACTCGACTGATTAGAATGCATTTTTGATTTTTTTTTTAATGCTTGTAAAAGGAATAGCATAACTTTTAATAAAAGTGAAAATAAACAGAAATGTGCACAAAAAGTTTCTCTACTCGTTGGTGTACTTGGTTTTAGTGAATTTCAAGGAACAATCCAGATTATCCAGCATCATTCAAACACGACCGCTTATTAGGGCTTAAAATGGGCATATTTCCCCTAGCGAAGATCGACGACGATTGAAATTTCTCGAGAAAAAAGTTGCGATCGTGCAAAATTTGTTTTGATTCAAAAAATGCTAACCTTCAAGATTAGATTAAGAACTGCTACACACATTGCAGTATGTAAATAAAAACGCAATTCGTTAATCGATAGGTACTGAAAGATTTCTGAAGTGTATTTATTTTACAACTCGAGTATAACTACTATTATCTACAAAAAACGTTAGTATGTTTTCTTTTTGTTCTCCCGCTGCCACTCCAAACGATTACCACTAAATTTCTTACAAAGTATTATACACAGTTACATTGAAATATGTTTATTTTACTATTTTTACTCGCTGCTCTCTCAGCCAGCAGCGATCTTTTTTTTCTTCATTCGAATTTCGTCGTCGGTGCGCAGCAGCAGATCGTTTGTCGAAACACGGCTTTACTTAATAAATTTTTTTCGACTGCTACTAGCGGAAAAACCAAAATATATATTCTCATAGTGTGTGTGGTGTGTTAAAAACTGGTTGATAAATCAGAATTTATAAAAAGAGAACAAATTTGATCATTGATAACAAACAACCTTGACATCTTAGCGCTCTGCCGCACTGTTTCTTCTTTGCTGTTTTTTTTTTTCTCTCTAATACAATATATTAGGAGGGGTTTGTTAGTCGTCAACATCTTAGTTCTCCTTAATGTAGTTGCTCTCGAAGATGTCCAGCTCGCGCTGGATAAAGTTGGCCTTATTGCTGAGCACCTTGATCTGCTTCTGGTTGGCCTCGATCACCGCGAGCGACGTTTCAATCTCCTTGAGCTCGCTGTTCATGTCGGTGGTGGCGGTGTCGACGACGCGGCACAGCCGGGCAAACGTGCTCGAGAGTTCCCTGATGGGGGAGGGAGTTGGTTAGTTTTTGAGGGGGTATTGCGATCAAAAGCGGTCACTTACTGTTGAACCTGGTGGCTGCAGTTGGCCGAGGTGAGGTCCACAATCAGCTTCAGCTTGCGGGTCGCGTGCTGCACGTACTGGTTCTTGAAGGTCTTCTCCTTGGCCGCGTTGGTCCAGGACAGGCGCTCGTAGAGGTACACGCTGCCGTACAGGATGCCCGCACCCACAATCACCCGCCAGCCGATGGTTTTGAGGAGCTGTCGAGGGGGGGGAACATGTTGAACTGAGGGGGACCTGGGAGATAAGATCGGCGTTACTTACCACTCCACCAACCAGCAAGCCCAACGTTCCCTGCGATCCGATCGAGGCGACCGCCACCTTCGATATCACCGACAGCTGCTCCTGCGTGATGAGTTCGTTCTCCGGCATAAGACACATTGGTGAGGTTGGTGACATGATCTGCGAGACCTGCCAAAATTAAGAAGCGTTACTCAAGTCGAATCGACAAGCCTGTTGACGCCACTTACGTTCATGTTGCTGTTCTGCCGGTTGTGTGTGATAGCTTTCTTGGTGCCGGCCCGCATCTTGCCGTTGAATCGCGCGATAAACGCCGTGATGCCCCACGAGAAGCGGAAGTCCAAGCTTTCCTGGAAATCGGCGCACAGATTTTGACAGTTGAGCGTGTACAGCATCTCGAACGGCTGGGTCCGGGCGACGACCTGGTGCGTGGCAAATACAATCTTTTCCGACGGGATCAGCGCGGTCATGCGGTCGGTCATCTCTCGCTGGGCCGTTTCGACGTTCATGGCCAGTGCCGTGCTGAGGCGCGCCCGCAGATTCGAGCCGAGCCCGCTCTCGACGTGGCCGTTGATCTCCTTCTTGTACACGTTCAGCACCAGCGGGTCGCTGTGGAAGGGCAGATTGAACTCGTCGACCAGCACGTTGAGCCGCCAGATTTCCTCGTTCAACGCCTTCGCCACCTTCTGCTCGACCTCCTCGACCATGTTGTGGATCTTCATCTTCATCTCGCGCGTCACCTGCATCAGCTGCGTCTCGGTGCTGGCGATCCGGTCGGTGAGCTTCTTCTTCTGCTCCAGCTTCTGGTTGCGCAGCTGGTTCGCCCGGTCGTAGATGTTGTCCAGCATCATGCGCATCTCGCTGGAAATGCCCTTGCCGCGCGAGCTGTGCTGCTCGAACTTGGTCCGGACGGCACTCTTCGAGATGCACTCCTCAAACTTGCGCTCAAAGTCCTGGAAATCAAAGTAGCGATTTTGGAAACCGTCCGCCAGCGCACCGGCAATCGCCGGCAGTCCCTCGGCCTCCTTCAGCCGAGCCTGGAGCGTTTCACGGGCCGACACGAAAAATACTCGCTCCTCGGCTTCTTTCAGGGTGGCCACCTTCAGCTCTTTGACGAGAAAGTCGATGCAGCGCTCCTGGTGCTGGGCTTTGACCTGAAGAGAAAAGAAGTTTTAATTTGATTTGAAGAACTGTACAAACAAGCTTTTTTCCACTACTGACGATTTAAGCAAGTACAAAATTCGAATTTACAAGTGCAGATCGACAAAACCCCAAAAAGTGTATCGGCTAGAAAGCGAACAGGACAAATTGGCACATGAAGCTACACTCTTTTCAGCCATTCGCTTCGTTACCTTATCCAGGTCCATCTGGCAAAACGAAAACGTTTTCGAATGTAATGGGAAAAGGTAGGAAAGGAAAAACCAACCAATGAACAGGATGTAAAACTCTAGCGATACGGTTCCACCTGCCCCAAACTTACCGATTCTTGAAATTCTGGCTCCGACGCGGACGCATCCCAGCGATTGTTCAGCACAAAGATGTTGGGCTTGGACAGCCGGGTCGACACTTCGTGAAAGAAGGACTTTTCCTAAAAAGAACAAACGCTTGTCGTTAAAAATCCGATCTTGTCTACCCTCCCAAACTCCCAACACTTACCGCCAGCGTCATCGTGGACTCGGCGTTCAGCACCAGCACAAACACGTCCGCGTTCAGGCAGTGGTTGTCGATCCAGTCGTCCAGGTTCGGCGAAACGTCCACGCCGGGCGAGTCCACAAACACCACGTCGTCCCGCAGCAGGCTGCACCGCTTGCGTGGCCAGAATATTCGCACCTTTGAGCTTTCGCACAGCTTCTCCTGGCACAGCGCGTTCGCCAGCTGCTTGATCGACTGTAATGTATAAAACCCGTTAAGTCAGCATCACTTCTTCAACTCAAGTAAAAAAAATTCTACGCACCGTTACGTTCAACTTCTCGTCGGAGCCCTCCTTGACCAGGTACGCTTCGTCGCCGTCGACGCCCTCGACCTGGCAGAAGCAGTTGGTGGTGTGGCCGATTCCGCTCGGCAGAATCTTGTCCCGCAGCATGGCGTTGATGACGGAACTCTTGCCGTTGGAGGTGCGCCCGAAGAACGCGACCTTCATGTGGTCCCGCGCCAGCACCTCCCGGATGCCGGCCACCTTGAGCACGTAGCTGCGGAACAGCTCCGACTCGGCCTTGTCCACGATCTCGACCTGGGCGGGCAGGGCTGGACGGTAGAAATTTCAAGTAGAAACACGTTAAATTTTCAACTCCGTTTATAGTGAGGGTAAAATTCTGGAGTTTTTTTTTTTTTTTGAAGAGGTCCAATAAACCAAATTTTCAGTTTTTGCTTTTTGGGTGTTTTTAAATACCCTTGACTCAAGGCGGTTTCAAAAACACCCAAAAAGCAAAAACATGAAATTTGGTTTATTGGACCTTTCCAAAAAAAAAAACTCCAGAATTCTAAAATCTCCCTAAATACTTTTTTGCATTTCTTGCAAAAACAAGTTTCGAAGATTGCCTTTAGAAAAATGCTTCACTTAGAAGTTTTTAAAAATTCGTGCAGAGTCGTTCCACCATACAATCTCAAAACTGTTTCTGTAGATTTTGATGCGCTCTCTCAACTAAATTTTAGATTCAAAGCCTGATTTTTAAGTCTCTTACCCTGAAAAGTTTGAGCAATGTTTGTATCTGCTTATAAAAAAGTGCTTTTCATTATCAGTGATACTTTTCGTAGAGTTGACCATAGAGAACGATCGATCTCATCAGCGTTTCGTACGCCAGATGTTGAGGTCTTGTGGGGTCCATAGTAGGCATCACTACCAGTGAAGATGCGCCTCCGAATTTCTCTGCTACAGTTGTTGTCCGACGGCACCAACGATCCGAGGTACACAAACTCTTCCACGACCTCGAACTCGTCCCCGTCGATCGTCACACTCGGTCCTATGCTAGCCTCGATTCCTTCTGTCAACAGATACTTCGTTTCGCCACATTCACCTTCAATCTAACTGTTGTGGCGACTGGAATTGCGGCCCCTTTCTGGGTCTACGCCGCTGGACTCGCACTTGGCAGCTTTGAGCTTCCACCTTGCGACTGTCAACACAGCGCGTCAAGGGAAATGAGAGTTGTCATTGTTGTTGTAAATAAATGTTATTCTTGTTTTGTGAGTAGAAGAATCCTCATGTGTTTTTTATTCGTTGGACGAAACCGTCTTGTTTGTCCTTTTAATTTGTTAATTCGATGCCAACATTTCAAAAAGCATCATGTACAAACCATGCGTTTTGGGAAAAACGCATTTGAATGTTGAGCATCCATTTTCAATTACCATTTTTATATAAAAGCAAAATAAGATGTTCTAATGATAACAAACGATGAAAAACGTTGCTTTTGTTGATACTTGTTCATCCATATTCAATAAAATATTATTTCCGTAATATTATTTGAGAAAAACAAACATAACTTCTTTTGAAATCACCAACGTCGATATCACCCTGCTGTCACTGAGGGGGGCGCTTTGTTATGATTCGTTTTTCTTCGCCGAATGTACATGGCGCTTTTTTCATGTTGCTTTTTTTTTCGTCACGAGGTTTATGTAGCCTTTTGTTTGACAGGTTGACAGGGCTATATAAACAGGGACTGCTGATGGCAGAGATTTTGTTTATGTTACTTTTTTTTAAATCATGATTAAACAGACTTTACTGAAGTAACTATTGCTCATTTTTGGTGGAGAGGTAGCTTTTTAGAAGTACTTTCAGAATATACAATAACCCAGAAAGTGTCAAAATGTACATGATGCCTTTTGAAATGTTACCGTCGAATTGTTTATTATTACACCCCCACGGCCTGCAACTCGACCACCCTGCGGGTGTCGTCCGGGGGGTTGTAAAACCAACCTTATCTGCTTCCCAGCTTCAGTTCGGTGTACCTCCTAGCCACCTCCTCGAACGTTCTGCCTGAAGAATTAGGCAGAGCGGTTTAACAAAAAGTCTTTATTCTTCGGAGGTTACAAGAAAAGAGAAAGATTTATCTGACAAACTAGCATGGCTTACTAAGATCTGTATGTCGGTTGCCTAGAGCACCGTTAGCCGTAATACGCAGCGCCTAACTTTAATCTTCAACTTGGTCTTCTCATCGTTCTTCGTCTGCTTTGGCGACTCCATCCTCTCCAGCATTGCTTCGCTCCATCAGCTGGCAGGTTTCCAACGATCGATTCAGCTCCAGCATTCCGAGCGAGGTTCGTCTCGCTGTCCTTCTTTGGTCCAGTGGATCCTGTGAAACATTCACCAGCAGTACTTCCGCCACAGCTTGTTACGGTTGCAAGGGACTTACCCACGATTTTGCGCTCCCGTCCGCTAGGCCTCGTGGACACTTCTGCAGAGCAGTTGTCACGTTCTGGTTGCGAAGGGAGCGCGCCGTTGGGTCCCTCCTTGTCTTCGGCTTCCAACAACTCCGCTACGCCGGGCTGTCTACCTGACGAGCCGGCAATCCGCACCTCTTTGCCTTCGTTCTCGGAGTTTCGTGGCGGCTTATCAGCTGGAACATCTTCAGCTTGTTCTTCCGCAGATTTCCCGCCTCCGATCTCGCAGGATGGTTTTCCACCGTCTTCAACACCACCACGCCGGAAAATGTCCAACGCGTATAGTTGTCCAGATCGGCGTCCGCTGCCCACCATACGATCTCCCTTTTCAATGGACACTCTTCCACCAGCGAACTTCACGGTCATTCCAACGTCCTCGAGCCGCCGTACCGAGAACAGATTGCTTCGCAGCTCTGGCACGTAGAGCACATCGTTGACTACAGCCTGTAGCGACCCTCCCTTGACCAACATCCTAACTCGTACCGTGCCGATCGATTCCGCCACCAGCGACTGTCCCGATTTGGCCACGGCAATGTGCACCTTCCGAGCCAGCGGCAGCAGTTCTCGAAGAGTTACTTGTCCCGCACCATGTGGCTTGTCGCTCCAGAATCCAGAAACCACTCAACTTTTCGACCCACAGTAGGCGACGACCAATCAGCAACGTTACCCGTAGCAACGCCAAACGCAATCTCGTTTTCGCTGGTCACGTTAGCTCTGCCAGACTTACCAGACCTCCAGCTTCTTTCCGATTCCATCTCGTCCGACCGTCCGTCGGGACAATCCGCTCGTTTGTGGCCATACCCACCACATCCGAAGCACTTTAGCGCTCTTCTCCTCCTGCTGGCGAACGACGACTCACCAGGACAGCTCTCCTCTTCACTTGGAACATCTTGACCGTTCCGCTTGGTCTGTTCGTCCAGCAAGCGCTTTTTGATGTACTCAAGGTCACGTCCTTCGGCTCGATCGTTTCAACCGCCGTCACCAGCGCGTTGAATGACCTGGGAAGCGCCAGTAGCAGCTGGCAAACCACGTCCTCCTTTTCCATCTTCACGCCGGCCGCTTTAAGCTCCCGCAGCAACTTGTCAAACTGGACAAGAAACACCAAGACATCCCCGCCTTCAGCCAAGCGGAGTTCCTGGAACAGTTTCTTCAGGAACAACTTTCCCGCAATCCCAACGCGCTCGAGCGTATTACGCAGCGCGTCCCAGGTCTCCTTGGCCGTCCGTGCGTCCTTCACGTGGTCCAGCTGGTCCTCGGCGATGCGGTTGACCAGGAGATTCCTGCAGCTCCGGTCCTTCGCAACTCGTTCCGCTCGACGCGTCCGCTTCTGCAGCTTCTGGTCCTGCGTGTCCGACTGCAGCTCCGCAAAGGCCGCCAGGTCCAGCGGTTCAGCCACGCAATTTAGCAAACCTTTTGCCTCCAGGAGGACTTCCATACGGAACTTCCAGTTGCCGTAATTCGCTTCGTCCAGCAACCAAATTGTCTCCTCCGACATCTTGCGCAAACTTCTTTAAACTTCGTTAACTGGGCCCATAACCTGAAGAATTAGGCAGAGCAGTTTAACAAAAAGTCTTTATTCTTCGGAGGTTACAAGAAAAGAGGAGGTGACAAACTAGCATGGCTTACTAAGATCTGTTTGTCGGTTGCCTAGAGCACCGTTAGCCGTAACTAGGTGCGTCCACTACACGGTTGCTTATCAACACTGCCGACAATGTCCAAGTTCTTTACGTGATTCGATCGGGTCGGTCATCGCACCCGAGATCTTCACGCTGCACCGTGCCCCGTTCATCGTTGATTTAACCATTCTGCTTCCCAGGAAAGCCGTTCTCGTGCATGATCTTCCAGTACCACTCCGCCTCTGGGCCGTTCAGGTGCTGTTCGTCAAAGTAATGCTTGCACCTTTCGATCACCTTGTTCCCACGGGTGTTATGCAGCATCTTCAGGTGTCAGATCACTTCCAGAGGAGGTTGTGCTGGAAGAAGGCACTATGTATGGCCATATTTCCCATTCGTCTGCTGGTGTGCGCCGGTATGAACTCTTCCTCTTGGCCAACTTGAGCGCCGTTGCGCAGTTTCAGCACTTGTACCGATAAGTATTACTTTTTAATATTGTTTTGACTAGAAATCTGGGAAAAGTCTGAACTTAAATACTCGTTGCAAAAAGATGATTTTTTCAG
The DNA here is from genome assembly GCF_016801865.2 of Culex pipiens pallens. Taxonomy (NCBI): domain Eukaryota; kingdom Metazoa; phylum Arthropoda; class Insecta; order Diptera; family Culicidae; genus Culex; species Culex pipiens. The sequence continues at coordinate 141,704,301 of NC_068939.1, forward strand.
CACTCGTCGTTTTTATCGAAAGAGGTTTACCGAAAAAATGCTGAAATAGTAGTTTGTGCAACAAGTTGCAAAAAGAGGATTTTTTCAGCACGAGTCGTACATTTATCCAACGAGGTTCACCGAGAAGAAGAATAAGAATTTCTAATATTCAGTTTTTTTGCCTTCCTCACCTTACTGAGGAAAGGCTTTAAAATCACTCGAAAAATGAACTTCTCAATTAGACCTCCTAGACCCACCTTCATGTATACATATCGACTCAGAATCAAATTCTGAGCAAATGTCTGTGTGTGTGGTGGGATGTTGATCAAAAAATTGTCACTCGATTATCTCGAGACTGGCTGAACCGTTTTGGCCTCATTCGATTCGTCTTGGGGTCCCATAGGTCGCTATTAAAAATTATGGAGTTAAGTACTTCAAAAGTTTTGCTAAAAAAACAATTTTGACTAAAGTTCGGAAGATTGTAAAAAGGGTGGTTTTTGTAAGAAAACCTTTCATGTTAAAACTTTTTAGAAAGGTATTTGAAAGAACTTTCCAACGCGTCCAAGACATTGAAAATCTGACAACCCTATCAAAAGTTATAAGCACTTAAGTGTTATTTATGCACTTTTTGGAGGCCGGATCTCAGATATTTTGATGAAAACGTTGTCCGGATCTCTCATGCGACCTATCGTTGGATAGGTAATCAAAAGACCTTTCCAACGCGTCCAAAACATTGAAGATCTGACAACCCTATCAAAAGTTATAAGCACTTAAGTGTTATTCATGCACTTTTTGGAGGCCGGATCTCAGATATTTTGATGAAACCGTTGTCCGGATCTCTCATGCAACCCATAATTGTATAGGTAATCAAAAGACCTTTTCAACAAGCACGAATTGGATTGGGGATCTGGCTTTCCTATCATAAGGTGTAAGCATATAAGTGCCCTGCAATATGAAGACTATCCAATCTAGTGGTATTAATAATGAGTCAAATTGATAAAACACTGAAAAACATCGCCCTTTTGTGTCTATTTTGGATAGCACCCTTTGAATGTAAGGAAGGCACCAACCACCCTAGGGTGGATTAAGTTACGTTTTTAGGAAATTTTGATTTATTGATATCCTAATTTTATTTATAATTAATATCTGTTGTTAATTTTTTTAATAAACATTGAACTTTTTTGAATATTTTTAATCTTTTTATTTTTTACCCGATCAATCTCCGAATTGCCATCTGACAAGTCGCTTGGAAGTAAATATTGAGAAGACTTCTTTTATCATGCAAATAATGAATGTATTGAATAGTTCAACAACCGTCCCATCATTGTCTCGTGAAAAGATTTTTTCGTTCACTACTTATTCGAAACACACTCACCATCGATGAATCCGGTCGTCTCGACCACATAGTCCTCGATCTCGCCGAAGATGTCGTTGATCTTCTTCTTGGCGCGCACGAAGATCTGCAGCGGCGACACGTCGTTGTGGCCGGTGGTTCCAACGCCGCCGTGCGTGTGCAGTCCGCGTGGCGACGCATTCGCATCGAGCAGGGCCGCCGCCGTGTTGTCGTAGCCGGTTCCGTTCGTCGCACCACCGCCCCCACCGGTCACCATCGAGATGGTCCGGTTCAGATAGGCGGCCATTCAGCAAGGGCGAGAGAAGTGTTTTTTTTTTCGTCGGAACCAAACGCGCGGTCGATAATTTATTTGTTGTATTACGCGATTCGAATTGCGCGATTTGTTGTTGTTGTTGTTTTAGTTTCGTGAGTTCGTGTGAGTGCGCGCGGAGGATTACGTTCGAGTGGCCACGATGACGACGGTGGCCAGAGGCATAGTAGTGGTGTTGATAGCAAAAATAAGCTGATTAGAAAGGAGCTTGTGTGTTTCGGCTTTGTTTCGAATGTTTTTCCTACAATAACACGCACATTTCAGAGAAATTGGTAATTCAGAGAACACTTTCGCGAAAAATAAAATAAAAACACAAAACTTGGAGCGATGTGGAAATGCGAAAATCAATTCTAAATAAAAGAACTGAACAGCAATTACAGAGCAAGCTCGGGCCACAATAATCAGGTGATGTGCAATCTACTCCCGATTTTTAAGGTGAATCGTGGAATCTGTGGCGATAGCGGTACTTTTTTCTTTTCTTTTTTTGACAACTCAAGGAAGCAACTGAAATAAAAACAGAAGAAAGGTAAAAGAAACAATGATTAATCAAAAGTGAGAAGCCAACAACAACAATGGTTCGCACGGTCTACTTGGATAGTGCGGGGCCTAGAGAAAAGGAAAGAGAAATCTGTCAATCCGTCACCCGCTTGCCAGCTTCTGGAACTGCGCAAGCTGCGACCGCGAGTTCTTTTTCCGAAGCCCCAAAACAAGAACTACGCCTCAGATTATTTTCGTTCTAACTTAAGACGCAAACATCGAAGGGGGAAAAAAAGAAAGCGATGGATGCAAATCTAAAATCTTTTCCTTCAGCCTCCTCCATTCACGAACCTGCTTCGACTCGGACATGCTCAAGTGGTGTGTGCCTTCCGCTTGTCACGATTTCCGGCGCCCCACTCAACAGTTCATCGCCACTTGCTGTAAGCCACCGGAAGGAAATTATGCAGGGGTCACGAATTACTAATTTTCCCCAACCTATGTACACTTTTTGGATCGAAACTCAAATGTTTTAGCTCTGCGCGACAACACACACGCGTGATGTAACTTATAAATTTTCTTCGCAGCTTTTTCCACGATGACAGATTGTGGTGGATTGACAGAAGTCGAGGCGATCGCTAGTGTTGTGGGCTAACGTCGCGCGCAACCAAAGAACGGAAAGTGTAGCCGCGGCCGATCATACACGCTCGTGTGAGGTTAAGATAAATTCGGATGGATAACGCAATCATGAAAAAATATACCCTCAATTTTAGTGAAGGAGCCATTACACTACCGCAAACAAATAAACAAACTCGCACTTTTTCGTGTTTGACAGTATGCCAAACTCGCAAACAAGGCAAAATGTATGCAGGCTGACGTTTGTACAAACAAATCCAGGCAAACTATCAAAAAGTGCGAGTTTGTTCACGCAGAAAAATGTTTTGTAAATCAGCCTGTACGAGGTTTGAATCAACAATTTTTTTGTTGAATATAATCTGGGTGCTAAAAAGACAGAATGCGTACACACAAAGAAAAAATACTGTAAATTTAAAAAAGATCGTTCATTGGATTAAAATTCGTATTCGTAGAAAGTTCACACTTTTTGATTTAAAAATTGGAAAGTTATTTATACTACCATGCATTTCTGGAATAAAATCGTTGTATCGGTAAAAGTTTTTTACTTTTAGTATAAGAAAAAACTTTTTATGGCAACAATAAATAACATTTAACATTACAGTGATGATTTTCGAAAAATGTGATGGATTTATTTTCTATATTTTAATATATAAACAGTATGTTTTCGTTTTTTGTTGTATTTAACGCATCTGCTTATGGTTGGCCAACTTCCGCGTCCGAAGACCCCAGGCTGAGCAGGTTACGGATGGACGTATCTTAGGGCAGCAACATCGCGTCCTTCATTTTGGAGCTCAACAGCGATGTGGAGAACAGGGTGGTCTCGTTGCCGGCCATCATCTGGACAGGCTTGGAGGAGTTGGCCATTGGTTGTTGATTCGGGAAGGGAAGTCGACGTTTTCCGGTAGGGAAGTGAAGCGCCTGAACGGATAGTTACCGATTACTTCGTCCTCTCAGATGTTGCCAACTCGCCTTCAAAGTTCATCCGGACTAAGCTGCGGAGCGTCCCGAGCGGGAGTTGCTGATAGAGTTTGAAAGTAAATGAAATTGGCTAGACACTGAACACATTCTCAATACTCACCGGTGACTTCTTCGGTATTCCAGGTAGATGTTCTTGATCAGGTTCGTCGGAACTCGCTCCAATCTCTGGAAGTAATCCGATCACGACAGCTCCAGGACCTGCGGCTTTCGTACAGACAGTCCTTCCAGAACTGGTGCAAACTGTTCTTCAGGATGTTTAGGTAATACTCATCAAACATGTCCCGTGACGAGAAATGGACTGCGGACCCTCAGGACATCCCACACTGACCCGTCATCACTTCCGGCATATAATGCTGCTGATAGTCCTAAACCGCCGGCACCAATGGCAACATCCGCGCTGACCACCTCCGATTATGCCGCTTCTCGTCGTTTTCCTCTTCCATCGGATCCTTCTCCTCGCCGTTAAATTTAACTTTATCGTACTTGTTTAAAAAGCGGATGCAAATCTGCTTCAACTTCAATCTCGTTTACCCACCCCGGGCCACCCCCACCGAATACATCCGGTGCAAATTCACATCCCGACCTCCGATCTTCGGCAACCGCATAAACGGCGTCCTACAAAAACAAACAAAATCAAACACCCAAGCTTCCTTCTTACCCGTTCCGGTCGTGAAACAGCTGCAGGTCCTGCAGGAAGCTGGCCTTAGCCTTTTGAAAACTAACTTTCCCCTAAACCCCCAAACTTGTTCCGCACCCGTACCATCCTCCTTCGAAGGTTTCCGCGTCCAAGTCGTGGTCCATGTCCTGGCTGTGGCCGCACTCGTTGTTGATTGTCGTCGTGGACCACCACTCACTAACCACCGAAATCACCTGTTTACATTTTGAGCTTAGGCGTGGACGGTTACACGAGAACGACAAAATGAAAGAAATTATACAGTCGAATTAAATGTGAAAACTTTTAAATCAGTTAGCAATGAGATTTTCAAAAACTGTAGCAGTAAAAGTTTTCATTTTCAAAACAAGAAAAAAAAACTTTTAATGTAGCAAATATTGACCACCTTTTATTTCAAGAGTAAGTTATTATCAGCGCGTTCGAACTCTAATTATAATACGCGATACAGTCATCCCACATATTCGGAACACCCACAAATTCGGAACACTTTCGAGATAATTTGTCAATAGCATGCTAAATGCAGCTTTTCCGTCAACCCTACTATTTTAAGGACCTTTATTTGGATATTTTCTTGCTATTTCATTAGTGAAAGTAGTACTTTTAAGACAAAAACTTCATTTCAAGACAATTTTATCCAGAGCAGCAAAACACTGCCTCCAAATAGCCTGTTTCATATTTGTGGGATGTTATTGTGCCTCCCACAATTGTGGAACACCTGAATTTAACTGATATTTCCACAAAAAAGTCATCAGACCATGTTTAAAACATCACTAAGCATGAGTTTCATTGATTTCAGTGTGTGAAGTCATTATTTTTTTTAAATTTGTATTCTTGGAGAGAACCAAAGTTTGTTTACATCCGCAAGAAAAAAGTGTTCCGAATTTGTGGTTTTCATGGGTCAATGTTTTTCTTTAAAAGATGATATAAAACGTAAAAAACTACAGCCGGTCTATACATCAATCGAAAGAGCTCAAGAAAAGCTTCCACGTGAAGGAAAAAGCAAATCATTATGTTCGACTATCGATTTTCTATGATTTTTCAACCATCGGCCGATCTGTAAACCGTTCCGAATATGTGGGATGACTGTAATACTTTTGTCATTAAAGTATTTTTTTATCTGTGGCACTTTTTTCAGTCCGATGGTTGAAACTAGTCGGCGGTGTATAAACTGAAACTGTGAAATGTGTAATGCCGATTCTCCGTGTAATGGTTGGTATTTTCATTACTCATTTTTACTCCTTTATTGAGTGGAATGTCAGTAGCGTGTATGAATGCCTTTTTAAGTGAATGGGCTAACTTCACAACTATTTACGAATGAGACAATAAATAATCAAAAGAAAATAAGACAAAAAGACTTAGTGTCACACGTGCATCGTTCTCGCATAACAGTTTGCAACTTCCATCAAAATAACTAAGTTTTAAAGTTACAAGAGTTAAATTAAATTTAAAATTCCTATCAGCCTCTAAGCAATGCCAAAATGTTGAAAAGTGTAAAAATAGTTTTGAACTTCCGTGCAAGCTTTTCGTCCGCTGCTCGACTGGCCTCCACGTCCGCCGATCGCAGAACGCCGGTCATCACCTGCAAGCGAACGCAGTACAACCAGTTTGTGGATCAGTTTCCCTCCAGCGCGGAACCAACAAAGTTCGGCAGTCTCGAGCTGGTTTCGTCGGGTTGGCGGCACCGCAAGGCCACGGGAGATTATTTCATCATCCATCCGGTGCGTCAACCGTTTGAGGCTCATGCGCTGAGTGAGGTTTCGTTCCGGGACTTGGGCGTTCGGGAGGATTTGGTGGAGAATCTGAAGCAGCGCCATGCGTTATTTCCTACGACGTATCAAGCGGAGGCCATGCCGGCAGTGCTGAATGGGGACCATGTGCTGCTGGCGGCGGAGACCGGATGTGGCAAGACGTACAGCTATTTGGTGCCAATTGTTGAAGGGATTTTGCGAAGAAAGTTGAACGGAGGAGAACGAGAGTTCAACTCGCCGCTGGTGCTGATAATGACCCCTGGGAGGGAGCTGGCGCAGCAAATTGGGCGGGTTGTTGAGGGATTGACGCGGGGGTTGGATATAACGTCGAGAGTCTTGTTGGGAGGAAGAACGCGCCAGCAAATGCTGAATCCCCACTTTGAAGAGGTTGATATTTTGGTGGCCAGTTTTGGAGCTATCAGCAAGCTGATTACCAGTGGGATCTATAGAACCGATGCCGTACGGTGGGTTGTTCTGGATGAAGCCGACACATTGTTGGACGACAGTTTTAACGCAAAGTTGCTGCACCTGATGAAGCGATTTCCGTTCCACAAAAACCAACTCCAAGATTTGGGAGATAACGTTCGGGGCACGCAGCTGGTGCTGGCCGCGGCAACGATGCCTACCAACATGGACGAACTGCTCGGTCGGTTGGTGAACATCGAAACCATGGAGGAGGTCGTTAGTCCCAACCTGCATCGCTTGATGACGCACGTTTCGCAGCGATTTATGCGAGTTACCAAAAAAGACCGGCCGCAAATATTGCTGGACCTGGTCCGAAAAGACATCAAACGGCAACGCCCGTTGATCATCTTCAGCAACAAGACGGCAACGTGTGACTTTGTTTCGATACAACTCAACGAGGCGGGCATTCCCTGCGTGAATCTCAACGGGGACATGCTGCTGAAGATTCGCCTCGGACAGTTTGAAAAGTTCCAGCAAGCCGAAGTGAATGTCCTATCAACGACGGACGTCGCCAGTCGTGGCCTGGACACAACTCGGGCGGCGCACGTGATAAACTTTGACTTTCCACTGTACGCCGCCGATTACATCCATCGGATTGGGCGGATCGGACGGGTTGGCAGCCGGGGCGACTGTCTGGTGACGAATCTGGTGTCCAGCCAGGCGGAGATTGATGCCGTTCAGCGGGTGGAACACTCGGCGAGGGCAAACGATCCGCTGGCCAACGTGAATGCGAACGTGAAAGGTATTATACGGCGAAAAATTGAGAAAAGTTTAAAGGCTTTGGACGGCACGGCGGGGAACTGAACAATAAGTGAAGATAAATAGGTTCATAAAGAATAAAAAAAATATTTTTAATGCTGATGACGGCCATGGCTCTTAAATTTAGTAAGAATTGGGTCCTAAAATGAAGCTTAGATTGCTGATATTATTGTTCACAGCGATAAAGCTTATTTTTCTGAGTACAATGACCCTTTGTACGAGCACAAAGAGTTTAAAATGGATTTTTAAATCAATTTTGAAAAATTAACCTCGCGGTCCTTCTTGACAGAAAAGCTCCTACTTGACAGCTCGTTCCAAGGGGACCATAGTTGATCCATCGAAAAAATGTTGTCTTGTCAAAAAAAATTTTTGCATTAAAATGAAAAAAAGTGATCAGAAATGGTTTTTAATCGTGTTTTTTACCGTTGTACATAAAAATTGACATAGGACTTTAGTACCCAATTAATTTCTTTAAAAAATTCAACCTTTTCCAAATGCACCCATTCTTTGCTCTTTCCCGTTCACCGTGTGTGCGCCGGGCTATTTTCGCGACTTTTTGATAACCTTCACCGGCACGACGGGCACGAACGAATCACGGTGGGCAGAAGGAACGTCAAAAACTTTTATCACATCATCCTTCATCCTTGCACGGAGGGGAGACTGTTTTCATCCGCTCCTCTCGCTCGTTATCGCGGCGGACAATTTCGTTTCGAGACCAAAAGTTTAACCCGGCGTTCCGCGCAAATTCGCCGCAAAAAAACCCCGCAGTTGCTGCTTTTCCACCCAAAGTGACCCCCCTCCCATCGAAATCTAGCCCCGTCTTCGCAATGACCTCTGTGACGTTCCGGCTGGGCAAGGCGTTCCACGTACCGGTTAGGTAATAATACGATTTTCATTTGTTTGCTTTTCGCTCATTAACCGGAGCAAGAATATGCGTATTAATTTCGTTTTGACCGACCTCCGATCACCCTCTGCTTGAAGGAACCTTGCGACGACCTCGGCGTTGGCCCGCGATGGCTCCTCCGAATCCTGGCTCAGCAAGCTGCTGGTCCGGAAGATCGAACCGACGAAGGAGTCCCACTCGCGGATGCTGAGCGACAAGGAAATCATCTACGAGCTGCACACGCACAACGTCCGGCCGGATTCGGTCGGGAAGTACCTGGAGAACTAGTAAGTGCACTGTTTTGGTTTTTATGTCCTCGAAGCATCTCTCCTATTGCATTATTGTTTAGTTTTGGCTGATTTCGAACGCGAGCTTTAATCTTATCAGTGGCGATTGTATGGCAGTGTGTGGGTGCGTCAATTACTTACTTTGTCGAAGCCAGACCTTTGTGGCTTTCGAAATTAACAATCGCGCTTCGATGACGATCTTATCATAAGCATTAAATGCTGTAGTCTATAAAAAATATAAGGCAATACTAGGTCAAACAAAAGTAAAACGATTGCCAAACTGTTTTTTTTTGTAAATTACATTTTCGAATCATGATCATGATGATTCTTGCGCAAAATATTAAAGGGTATAGCGGCTGTCACATTATTTTGTTAGTACTCTTCTTGTTCACGCACATGGCACACTCGCCGGTGATTCTTTTGTTTTCTCAGAAATCGCCTTAAAAAATCGCTACGCTCTGTTCAGGAGGACAATTGAGCAGTTCTCTAGGATTTCGGTCATTCGATTTTTTTTGTATTTTTTAATCCGACTGAAACTTTTTTGGTGCCTTCGGTATGCCCAAAGAAGCCATTTTGCATCATTAGTTTGTCCATATAATTTTCCATACAAATTTGGCAGCTGTCCATACAAAAATGATGTATGAAAATTCAAAAATCTGTATCTTTTGAAGGAATTTTTTGATCGATTTGGTGTCTTCGGCAAAGTTGTAGGTATGGATACGGACTACACTAGAAAAAAATAATACACGGTAAAAAAAATTTGGTGATTTTTTTATTTAACTTTTTGTCACTAAAACTTGATTTACAAAAAAACACTATTTTTATTTTTTTTTATTTTTTGATATGTTTTAGAGGACATAAAATGCCAACTTTTCAGAAATTTCCAGGTTGTGCAAAAAATCATTGACCGAGTTATGAATTTTTTAATCAATACTTATTTTTTCAAAAAATCGAAATTTTGGTCGTAAAAATTTTTCAACTTCATTTTTCGATGTAAAATTAAATTTGCAATCAAAAAGTACTTTAGTGAAATTTTGATAAAGTGCACCGTTTTCAAGTTATAGCCATATTTAAGTGACTTTTTTGAAAATAGTCGCAGTTTTTCATTTTTTAAAATTAGTGCACATGTTTGCCCAGTTTTGAAAAAAATATTTTTGAAAAGCTGAGAAAATTCTCTGTATTTTGCTTATTCGGACTTTGTTGATACGACCTTTAGTTGTTGAGATATTGCAATGCAAAGGTTTAAAAACAGGAAAATTGATGATTTCTAAGTCTCACCCAAACAACCCACCATTTTCTATCGTCAATATCTTAGCAACTAATGGTCCGATTTTCAATGTTAATATATGAAACATTTGTGAAATTTTCCGATCTTTTCGAAAAAAAATATTTTCAAAATTTTCAAATCAAGACTAACATTTCAAAAAGGCCAAACATTCAATATTACGCCCTTTTAAAATGTTAGTCTTGATTTGAAAATTTTGAAAATATTTTTTTCGAAAAGATCGGAAAATTTCACAATTGTTTCATATATTAACATTGAAAATCGGACCATTAGTTGCTGAGATATTGACGATAGAAAATGGTGGGTTGTTTGGGTGAAACATAGAAAACATCAATTTTCCTGTTTTTAAACCTTTGCATTGCAATATCTCAGCAACTAAAGGTCGTATCAACAAAGTCCGAATAAGCAAAATACAGAGAATTTTCTCAGCTTTTCAAAAATATTTTTTTCAAAACTGGGCAAACATGTGCACTAATTTAAAAAAAAAAAAAACTGCGACTATTTTCAAAAAAGTCACTTAAATATGGCTATAACTTGAAAACGGTGCACTTTATCAAAATTTCACTAAAGTACTTTTTGATTGCAAATTTGATTTTACATCGAAAAATGAAGTTGAAAAATTTTACGACCAAAATTTCGATTTTTTGAAAAAATCAGTATTGATTAAAAAATTCATAACTCGGTCAATGATTTTTTGCACAACCTGGAAATTTCTGAAAAGTTGGCATTTTATGTCCTCTAAAACATATCAAAAAATAAAAAAAATTAAAAATAGTGTTTTTTTGTAAATCAAGTTTTAGTGATAAAAAGTTAAATAAAAAAATCACCAAATTTTTTTTACCGTGTATTATTTTTTTCCAGTGTAGTCCGTATCCATACCTACAACTTTGCCGAAGACACCAAATCGATCAAAAAATTCCTTCAAAAGATACAGATTTTTGAATTTTCATACATCATTTTTGTATGGACAGCTGCCAAATTTGTATGGAAAATTATATGGACAAACTAATGATGCAAAATGGCTTCTTTGGGCATACCGAAGGCACCAAAAAAGTTTCAGTCGGATTAAAAAATACAAAAATTAAAATTGAAGAAAAAAGACCGATTTCGTAGAGAATTGCTCAATTGTGAATGATAGAAGAATGGAGAATGGCACACGGGATTGTGGAAAATTTCTACAAAACACCGACAATTTTTGGTGCAGGAAATCTCACGACGAAATTTTTAATCTCTGGGAACTTGGAGTTTGGTATTTGTTCAACCCTGGCCTTTCGTTTTTCTTGGCTTGCTGTTTTTTACATATGAGACCGACTTGCCGTATTTTTTGAAAAATATATATTATAGTAGTTGTTCGGTAACTGGGCTGAGAACGTAGCCCAGTCACCGAATGTTGCTCGTTAATTGGGCTGAACAAAAAATAACAAGGGGACCACCGATGCATGTTATTTTCCAGATGAAATATAAAAATAAAAGTTACTCAAATTTATTTACAATGCTTACTTTTCATATTTCTTTAATTGTAACTTGAAATTAAACAAAAGTTTGAAAAATGTTTTTTTTATTTATTGAATATGATTTTTGCATCCATTAACCCCTCGGTCATTTTGTTTTGGGTTTTTGACGTTTGTCTGCTTTTTAACTGGGCTACGGCCCAGTTATCGAGCGCCCAGTTAAAATGCAGCCCAGTTAAACAACGCCCAGTTACCGAACAACTACTGTATACTGATAGATTTCCGAATGTATAAAAAACAATTCTAAAAAATATTTTTGGTTATATTTAATCATACAGATTTATTCGAATCTTAGCATTTCTGCGCCAAAAACCATAGAAAAACACACAAATTTATGAATTCAGTGTAGTATGCTCATAATTCTAACAATACAACGAATTCAAACGTGGGTTTCGGTTTGGTGATGTTATTTGACATCCTTTACTCTTGCCTTACAGTTGGCCTAAATCCATTCTAAAGCCCAAAACCAAGGGTGACCCATTAGGTTTTACAGCGTGACGTCACGAGCGCACACGCACACACATTTTTACTGAGACACACGTGCATAAAATGTAAACATTGCAGCCAAGCTGTCAAATTTCTAACCTAAAAACCGAGTCGTGTAAAACTTAATTCGGCCCCCATTGTCCATTCTGCCCCTCTGCCCCTAAGTGTAAGCGCCTAACCATTAATAGTGTGTCTATCAACATTTATTTAAGCGAAAAGTGTATAATTTACAGTTTGAATTTTAAATCTAACTATTATTTACTGAGTATTGTTTTCTCCTGAAATCTTCCCTAATGTGAGTTTGTGTTTATCTGTTGCAATTTGGTCCTAAGCATTTTATTAAAATTAAGCAAAAGTACAGTAGTAATATTTGTATTATGCCTTTGATCATTCCATAAATTTAGTAAGTGCATCTCCAGCTCGGGTAGCCATCAAAGCAAATCAATTTTGCTCCCGACGTCAACCCCACCGCGGTACCTCAGTTAAAAAAATAACAAATTAAAAAAAAAATCAAAAAAATTAAAAATAGAAAAAAATTGAAAAAATTAAAAAAATTAACAAGATTGAAAAAATTGAAGAAAAATAAAAAGAAATTGAGAAAAAATGGCAATTTTAATTAAAAAAAAACAACAAAAATTAAGGTATTCAATTTTTTAAATTTTTGAATTTTTGAATTCTTGAATTTTTAATTTTTTGAATTTTTGAATTTTTAACTTTTTGAATTCTTGAATTTTTGAATTTTTGATTTTTAAATTTTTGAATTTTTGAATTTTAGATTTTTTAAATTTTTGAATTTTTGAATTTTTAAATTTTTAAATTTTGAAATTTTTAAATTTTTGAATTTTTGAATTTTTGAATTATTGAATTTTTGAATTTTTAAATTTTTGAATTTTGGAATTTTTGAATTTTTGAATTTTTGAATTTTTGAATTTTTAAATTTTAGATTTTTTGAATTTTTTGAATTTTTGAATTTTTAAATTTTTGAATTTTTGAATTTTTGAATTTTTAATTTTTAGAATTTTTGATTTTTTAAACTTTTGAACTTTAGAATTTTTGAAATTTTTTGAAAACACAAGAGCAGACATACACAAATCTCCGAAACACGCATTCAAAACTTTGCCCCCGGCTTGCCGGTACTTGTCGGTTATCAGAAAATGAGTACCCGACAGGTACCGACACATATTTTTCTTCTGAGCAATTCTCTACTTAAACCGGAAATGGATTTTATTTGTATTTTTTGATTTGGCTCAAACTTTGTGGGGGCCTTCCCTATGACCAAATCAGCTATTTTGTGTGATTGGTTCATCCATACAAGTCTCCATACAATTTTGGCTGCTGTCCATACAAAAATGGTATGTAAATATTCAAACAGCTGTAACTTTTGAGTGAATTTTCTGATCAATTTGGTGTCTTCGGCAAAGTTGTAGGTATTGAGTTGAGGACTTTTGAGAAAAAAAATAGGTACACGGATTTTTTTTTGCAGATTTTTTAATCAACTTTTTCTTCACTAAAACTCAATTTCCCAAAATACGTATTTTTTGATTTTCGAGATTTTTTGATATGTTTTAGGGGACAAAAATCCGCAACTTTTGAGCCATAGAGAAACATGGTCAAAAAATCTGCCGCCGAGTTATGAATTTTTGAAAAAATAGAGATTTTTGGAAAAAAAAAATCGAAGTTTCATGCAAAAACAAGTTTGACATAATTTTTTAATGCAAAATTAAATTTGCAATCGAAAAGTACTATACAGATTTTTTGATAAAGGGCTCCGTTTTCAAGATATAGCCAACGAAAGTTTGATTTTATCGAAATATTAGCAGTTTTTCAATTTTTAAAAATAGTGACCATGAGTGACCGTCTCTAATTTTTTTTTTTGAAAAGTTCAGAAAATTTGCTATAAAATTGTCTAAGAGACATTGAAGATTGGACCTCGGGTTGCTGAGATAGAGCCGCTTTAAGAAAAAGAAACACGAAAATTGAAGTTTTCTTAATCTCACCAAAACAACCCACCATTTTCAAATGACCATATCTTAGCAAATAATGGTCCGATTTTCAATTTAAATGCATGAAAAATTCGTTAAATTTTCCGATCTCTTCGAAAAAAAAAATTTTTTAAAAATTCATAACTCGGCGGCAGATTTTTTGACCATGTTTCTCTATGGCTCAAAAGTTGCGGATTTTTGTCCCCTAAAACATATAAAAAAATCTCGAAAATCAAAAAATATGTATTTTGGGAAATTGAGTTTCAGTAAAAAAAAATTGATTAAAAAATCTGCAAAAAAAAAATCCGTGTACCTATTTTTTTCTCAAAAGTCCTCAACAATATCTACAACTTCGCCGAAGACACCAAATTGATCAGAAAATTCACTCAAAAGTTACAGCTGTTTGAATATTTACGTACCATTTTTGTATGGACAGCAGCCAAAATTGTATGGAGACTTGTATGGGTGAACCAATGACGCAAAATAGCTTATTTGGTCATAGGGAAGGCCCCCACAAAGTTTGTCAAATAAAAAAATACAAAAAATAAAAATGGTCGAAATCGGCCGATTTCGTCGAGAGTTGCTTTTCTACAGATGAACTAGAGATCAAATTTGATACCTGCTTTGCTACGTGCGGTGGGAGACTCGGGGGCAAACTCGACAGCAAATTTGGTGGGAATCAAATCGGGTAGCAAATGGTTTAACTTTCGACATTTTCGAAAAATGAAGTTCTTTGAAATTTTCAACAGGATTAAAAAGTTTAATAAACATTTAGTATTTCTAGGCATAAATCAACACATAATTATTGATTTTGAAAGTAAACGAGAGCAAAAAGTGATAAAAACCCATATTTGCCCCCCGCGGTGGGCTTGTTTCGGTGGCAAATTTGCTACCCTAGCGGTGGGGATGACGGAGTTTTTTCAAGGTGGCAAATTTGATCTCGGTATTCATGAGCCGGGTGCAAATTTGATTTGCACCTCAGCGCTGGAGATGCCCTAAGGGCCCGAACCTCCCTTGTTGGAAGAAAAGGGTGAAGATTGAAAACAATATATAGTAAAGGAAAATGTATTGTATAAAGAATCAATAAATATTAAAAGAAAGATAATAATAATAATAATTTATGAAGTAGATGAATAATAATAATAATTTATGAAGTAGATAAAGAATGCTTCTTTATTCCCCTCTTACTTCCACTCCACTCACTGTCTCCCCAAGCACTTCCTCGCTACCACAGGGTGGTCCATCGCTGCCAAACTAAGGGAAAACAAACAGTTTGTTACAGCAGCATCAATTTGTTAAAATAGTGGAAAAGCACTGAGAGATAAGAGAATAAAAAAACAAAATCAAATCGAAATAAACAGAAGATAGGTGGTAGCTGAAATAAAAAGAAGAGAAACCCCGTTCTGCGATGTTCAGGTACATCCACAACAGTTGTCTCAACATGCTGCGAATCAAAACAATACCGTCTACAATCACAAATTACTTCCCTTTCCCACATTGACGCGCCCCTTTCTTCCCGCCCCGTCTCGACTCTGACCCTCGCTGGTCAAAGGTTTACGAGCCGTTCCCACAGGCCACCAGCTAGGTTACACCTTGTCATCATGATGACTAAACCAAGCCAACGTGGAGGTATGAAATGCGGGTTGTTCTTCGCCTGGGAGCCGACGAGTATCATCAGTGTCATTCACTCTTGGCCTGCAAAAAATCTGCAGTTTTTTTTTTCCATAAAAAATCATTGTATTAGTTTTTAACATTTAGCGTTTTTTTAAGGTCCTATAAACATATAAAACACAATAGCTTATAGGTTCTTAAAAAAACTTTGGAAATATATTATTTTTACTGATTCTTAGCGAAGCAGCATCAAAATTTCACTTTTCATTTTTCAAAGTGGTTTTCTGAATGCAAGAGTTCATGTGGAGAGTTATTTTTGAAAGGTCATATAAGCTATTGTCTTTCAAATGTTTATAGGACCTTTTCTAAATAAACTCTAGATCAGGCGTGCCCAACCTCCGGCCCGTGAAGCCATTTTGTCCGGCCCGCGACGAACACTGAAAATGGTTGAATAACTGGCCCTTAAGAACCTTGATGAAAATTATTATTTTTATTTAATGCATAAAATTGGTAGACTATTGTTAATTTTGCTTAGAATAAAATTTTCATGATTTCAAAAATATTTTAAAAGTATCTTAATTTTTTCCAATTATTTTTATTAAGAATTGTCTAAAAATCAATACATTGCAAATTCAGAGCTATTTTATTTAATGTTCAAGAATTCGTGTATATTTGTAACTCATAAGTTTAAAGTCTGTTTATTACTATTTCAAAACATTTATAATTTAATTTTAAATCATAATGAACAAAATAAACTTCTAACATTCTATGAATAATTTATCTATTGAAGTAGATTTTTTCATTGAATATTTCAGAAATACGTGCTATTTCGTCCTTAATTTTTGGATACATTAATATCAATTAGTATTCAGTGTAACGTAAACGTAAACTTCAAAAAATCTCTTATTGTTATTATCAATCACATTTAAGTGACATTATAAAATGAAATAATATAAATTGAAACATATTTTTTAAAGATTTTGAATTTCTTTTAATCTTTAAAAAAATTATTTCAGGAAGATAATATTTTTCTGAATGTACTTAAAACATGTTTGTTGCGTCATCAGATTTTTTTTTAATTTCAATGTTTTGAGTAATATAGAACTGAAATTTTTCATTGACCAAAGTAAGAAAATAAAAAATAAAACAAAAAAAATTAATCATTTAAAATATTGAACAGAATTTTATGAATCGAGTAAAAAAAATAAGAATAGATTTTTTAAATGATTTTGACCATCCACGTTCTTAAGTGTTCTTTGCCACTTTTTATGTTGAAAATAAAAATTGAAAAAGTTTAAAAATGTAACAGATGATGCTTTTACATTTCTTTCAGCTTTTTAGCCGTTTACATGATTTTTTTATATTTTCGCCACGAAAAATTATAATTAAAAAATGGTCCGGCCCGCCACCGCTTCCGGTAAATCAAACATGGCCCGCAGGGCCAAAAGGTTGGGCACCCCTGCTCTAGATGTTTATTAAGAGTTTTTTATTCAAAATGCTGAAATAATTTTTGTTATTTTTATGAAAAGTTTACAAACCTGAAAAAAATGCTTTATTATAAAATTTGATGAATCGATATTATAAAAAAAAGATGTCTAATAAACATGAGAAATTTCATCTCACAGCAAGAAATCGGTGGAGATTGTATCGTCGAAGAAGGACCTAACCATCGAGCTGATTGGCTCGTGGAGCGTCGATGTGGGCGATTTGGACCAATGTTTGCACCTGTGGCGCTACACCGGTGGCTTCGAGATGGTCGACCAGAGCAAAAAAGTCCTCTGCAGCGATCCGGTAAGGGCTTCCCAGTGATATTCGATGACCGAAATAGTATTTGTGCTTTTGCTTTCAACAGGATTACGTGCAGCTCACCCAGGAGCGGGGCACCTTTTTGCGGTCGCGCCACTTGCAGTACCTGCTGGCGTTCAGCTACTGGCCACAGCTGGCTCTGCGGCAGGACAAGAACATTTACGAGATCCGATCGTACCGACTGAAGCCGGGCACCATGATCGAGTGGGGCAACAACTGGGCGAGGGCCATCAACTATCGCCAGAACAACGACGAAGCATTTGCTGGGTTCTTCTCGCAGATCGGTCGCCTGTACAACGTGCATCACATTTGGTGTAAGTGCGAAATCATGTGGGGAATAATTCAAAATTAGTAATTTCCCAACTTTCCAACAGGCTACAAGGATCTGCTGTCGCGCAAGGAAACACGTGAGTCCGCCTGGAGATCGCCCGGCTGGGACGAGTGTGTCGCCTACACGGTGCCGCTGATTCGTGAAATGCACACCCGAATTCTGACTCCGACCGATTTCTCGCCAACCCAGTAGGGAGCAATTCAAATAAGTGTTGCAGGTTTATGCGTTTTGTTTGAAGCGAAAAATGTTTTGAGTTGTTTCATTTTGTCGCTCAAAAGTTGCGTTTATTTAGTTTGATAAGCTCATATACCTTTTTGATACTGGATTGGAACTTACTAGCGTCCAAAATGCATTTAGAAATATTTTCCGGCCACTCTAATAGAAATGTGATTGTTGGAATAATTTGTTCAAAAAAAAAATCATTTAACATTATTGCGCTTTATTTTGAATGATGGTTTGTGTGCTTCTAAATTGTGAAAAATATATATATTTGTGTAGAACTCAATGTGAATAGCTTTATTTTTTTTATCACATGCCTAACAAAAATCGAAGGAAAATGTTCCCATTTTAGTCTCTTTTTTTCAAATCAGCCAAAAATAATATTTTTTGGAACAAATTTTAAACAAAACTTTGGATTTGAAATTATTTAGGATACAGTAGTTGTTGGGTAACTGGGCTGAGAACGTAGCCCAGTCACCGAATGCTGCTCGCTAACTAGGCTGAACGAAAAATAACCAGGGGGACCACCGATGCATAATATTTTTCTGATGAAATATAAACATAAAAAATTCTCAAATTTATTTACAATGCTTACTTTTCATATTTCTTGAATTGGGACTTGAAATTAAATAAATGTATGAAAACAGTTTTTTTATTTGTTGAACAGGCTCTTGGCATCCATTAACCCCTCGGTCATTTCGGTTTGTTTTGGTTTTTTTGACGTTTGTCTGCTTTTTAAGTGGGCTACAGCCCAGTTATCGAGCGCCCAGTTAAACAACGCCCAGTTACCGAACAACTGCTGTACATATATTTTGTTTGAGATAAATTAACAAAGAAATCGAAATTGCCCACTTCCATTCAGTTACTTTTAATTTTTAAAGAGTTTTTATTGCCAACTACTTCCAGTTAATTCAAATTTTCATTAAAGCTTTTCCCACCGTGCGGCGAACGGTTGGTTTGAATTTTCGATCCGCGTTTTTTTTTGTCGTCTTCTGAGGATTTCTATCATATTGGCTAGTTCTGGAGGATCTTGTGTGTGTCAGTGGAAATGGTGGAGATGGTGGATATATCCGGGTTTCGATTCCTTGTGTGGATTTGGCAGAACCAGGAGCCGTTGCTGATCTGCTGCTTTTATGGGAAGACGCCGCTAAGCTGAGTTGGAGCCACAATCGCACAAATGGCAAGAAAATCTTCGTTGCGGTCGTTGATAAGGAACATGTACCCAAATCCCGGTGAGAGAATTCCATTTTGTGAAAAAATCAAGGTTTCTTTTCATTATTTGGAATTTAAATGTTTGACATTTGCAAAAAACAGCAAACGGTTTTTGTTTTCATGGCTACCTTCGTTTTTTTCTAACAAATATTTTTGACAAAAATGGTGATTTTTTTCTGTTTTTTAAACATTCGCTTTTAGAACTTCATTTCTTATATATCCAGAGATTTTTTTTCAGTAAAAAAGGGTCCTATAAACATAAGAAAGATCATAGCAAAAGAAACACTTCCACATATTTCTATCGGCTTGTTTTTGAGAAGAACCTAGGAGCTGACGATTGGTAAACCATCCGGTTGTGTCTTTTGAAGATTTGCTGTTTCTTGGTGAGAGCTTTCCATAATTATTTACTAGATGATTATATTACTAAATGATTATCATTATACTATACTATACATTATACTATAAATTAAATAACCATCCTACTCCTCACCTTCTTTCCCATTCCCCAATTACCATTTACCCAGTTCCACTTCCTAAAAATATAATTATCTGCCAAATTTACACTAACACACCACACCTAACTGATTCGGAGCGTTTGGTACGGTATGTCCACGCATCCTTCCTTCCCTGTAGATTCTGTGAAATGTGATCCGTTCTCAGAATCCTCTCTGCGGCAAACACAACGCAGTAGGGCTGGCCGCTTTAATTTTTGTAATACATTTTCGGGTGTTCTCGGATGTACTGCAATTATTAATATTGACAAGAAAAGTGCTTGGGGCGTAATCTAATCACAAGACTTTCCAGCATGCTTTCATCGGACTGGCTGCGTTTGTGTTAGATTAGATTAGATTAGATTTTCATTAAAGCTTTTCCCACCGTGCATTTGCATCCAGTGCAAAAGAACACGACAAACCACTGAGAATTTTGGCTTGAGCCTCGAGTCGACCTGGCTCGAGATCGAGATCGAGCTCGAATCGAGTCGAGGCTCGAGCCAAAATTCTCAGTGGGAAGTGAGAAGGTGAGAGCATCTCTCTCTCTCCCGAGGTGAAACGACCGATGAGCCCCAGCCATGCCAGGAGTACAGAAAAATGAGCACATTACAGATTTTCAAGATACAGAAAATTCAAGTAGTGGAAATATGTACTTGTATTTATGTTTGGCAGGTTAATAGAGGTTTCTACGTGCGCATGTATTGCGTGTACGTACACAAAAAAGATTGAGGTTAAATTGTGTCCGGCCAGCAAAATCAGATGGTGCGCTAGTGTGCGTACGCGAAACGTCATAAAGCTCTATTATTCGGTCCTCCTGTTTCTATCCAATTTGCCGATTTTCACTATTGGCTGCGCTACCCAAGTAACCACAAGCACTATATCAAAACTCTAAATTCACTCTAACTTAACACTCCCGATGCTATGACACTTTAAATAGTCTTTCCAAATGTTTCGAAACATTTGTAGCTTGAACCATTATAAACTACTGTATAATGGCATATAGAACAGCCAATTAAAGTTTCAAAGCATTTAGCCCAATAATGTTTCGAAGCATTAATGGTAAGCTTTATATATCACTGTAAAGTAAGCCTTTAATGTTATATCACATTTTGACATTTCTTAAAATGTTTCAAAACACTAACTCAACACTAGTGAGGGTAATAAATGTTTGGCAGTTGCGTGGTATTTTTTGTGATTGTTGCAGGAAAAAATGTTCGGCGGCTATAAAAATGTGAGTTAATTATGCTTAGTTAGCTGAGCTCAGTATTAAATTATTCTCTTTTTCATTAACAGCTCTTTCTTGTCCCATGAGACAAATTTCTAACTGCGATGGCTTCCTGCAAAAACAAAACTGAAAAGGAGGAGGTCCAGATTTTGCTCTACGCAAGTTCTAACGGCACTTTCGCTCACGTCACGGATCTTTCAGGCAAGCAAACGATCTCGCGCGTATCCGGCGGCATGAAGGCCATGGCCGATCGTGACTAGGCCTCACCCTACTCCGCTATCTTGGCCGCGCAGGACGTCGCCGAAAAGTGCAAGTTGCTCGGAATCACCGCGCTGCACATTAAGCTGCGTGCCATCGGCGGAAACTGCACCAATACCCCGGGATCGGCGCTCCGTGCCCTGAGCTGTTCGTCGATGATTATTGTGAATTATGTGAATATTTGGTAGTGTTTTGTAGTGTAACAGTTAATAAATGCTGTGTTTTAACCTGACAAGTTTTCTCGTTTTTTTCTGCATAAAATGAAGTGGTTCCTCAAGGAAGACTTAGTCGACAAAAATCATCTAATTAAATATATTTCAGGACGAACGAGACGGCTAGCGCAAGGCATCTAGGTGAAACATCTCAGTACATCATTCCCAACACACAGCTTAGAATCTCAAAAGTAGAGAAACACAGCAAATAAACCAACAAACTTTCAAAATCGTCATCCCAGCATGAAAATCACTCTCCCAAGAGAGAGAGAGAGAGGGCTGCGCGCAAAGTTTTTTTATTTTTCTATTTTAAATACTGTCGGTAAAGTAGTATTTTGACGTTTTACCACGGTATAACTTTATATCAACTCTAGACTTCGCCACTCAATTTTACCTCCATGCGTATAAAGTGAATATAAAGTTTCGAGACTCTATAGGCAAACATTATATGTTGATATAGAGGGGATTTAATGTTACCTTATACAGTCCCGCGGTTACTTGGGTTCCTATGTAACCGAACAGCGAAAATTTGAATCGTCATTCTTCGATGCTTTGCGCCATCTGTCGGAATTTTTGAGCTTTTAATCGCGAATAGTGTTTGAAATTCCGGTTGATTCGAACGCATTAAACACTTTTGTCTTTTTCGTCTTTTTCATATGAACCGCGCTAACGAATATGCACTCGTACACTCAAGTAAAAAGTATCCTTTTTTCAAGTTCACCCGTCGTCACCCTTTAAGGCTAGTATGCAGATCGGAAGGAAAGGGGTCAAGAAACAGCTTTACGAACATCAGAACAAAGGAGAGGGAGCGATTTCTTGGGGCTTTTCTTCACCCTCTCTGACTTGCTTGCGCTGCCGCTGCTGCCCATTTGATTTTTTTCTTGACCGATTCCTTCCGATGTGCGTACCTTACATTAAAAGGGTATCGAAAATGTACTGAATTTGACATACCCTTTTAAAAGGGTTTCCGTTTGGGCTGTAGTCCCGATTCGCCCCATTTGACGAGAGGGCTTTTGTTAATTTGATTTGGTTAACCGTGGTGGATTTTCTTGAAATAATTCAAACTGTCAAAAATTCACCAAAGCATCTACCGGTGGATACTTTTCTATCACAGATTTTTGTGCGATAAATGTGGTAGATGCTTTGGTGGATTTTTGACAGTTCGAATAATTTCAAGAAAATCCACCGCGGTTAACCAAATCAAATTAACAAAAGCCCTGAGGTATTAATCGAGAAATTAAAAGTGAGAGTGTGTGCGTGCAACATGGAGTTAAACTTTTCGAAGTTCCATGGGAACCTTCACAGCAACTGCACAGAAAGTTTAACTCCATGTTGCACACACTCTCACTTTTAATTTCTCGATAGAGTTATCTACGTGCGTATGTATTGCGTGTACGTACACGAAAATAAAGTGAGGTTAAATTTTGTCAGGCAGCAAAACCAAATGGTGCGCTAGTGTGCGTACGCGAAACGTCACAAAGCTCTATTTTCTAATCTGCTAAAAGTCTGCAAACGATTTGCCGATTCTGCGTAGATAAAAACCTGCCAATCTGGCATCCCTGACGTTCTGCTGAGCTACCTGTCATCTGCGTCGCCCTCGTTCGTGTGTCAGTCAAACGCGAAGTGAGATCCCCGTCAAATTTTGCAGTCGCGTTGCTGAAAAATCGAAAACTCGCAGGAAAATCTCCCGTAAATCGTCGCGTTTTCCGCCGTGTGGAACCGTTTACTTTCCGCTCCGACCTTCGGGAAGTGTTTGTGCGCGCGCGTCGATTCCGTCGTCGGTGCGTTCCCGTTGCGGGCGGAACCGATTCCGGCCACACAAAGAGGCTTCCGCGAGCGCGAGGGGGCAAAATGTCTGGCGATTGATGACCGAGGCAAGGCCCTCTGCTGATTGGAGGAGTGTGTGTGTGTTTGATTCGTGTTAAGGTATGACCTCCGCCGGGGTTTGTTCCGGGGGTGGACAGTTTGGCAGGTCGGGGTCGTGCTTTCGGAGCGCGGAAATTTGCGTCGAAAGTGTCGATTCTGGTCAATCACACACGTCTCGGGTTGACTGAAAAGGAGAAGGAGGAGGAGGAGAAGAAAAGGGGCCTTTCCCTCAGCTTCACTCCTTGCTGGTGCTGCTGCTGCTGCTCTTGAACGACGACGACGACGTCGGTGTGAAGAGACTTGTGTGTATTTGATTTTTTTTTTTTTTGTGTGCAATCGCCATTTTGTGTTCCGACGGATACCGAAGATTGGCAGGTTCGGGGCCGCGGGACCGTGTTCCGAACCGGGGGCTAGGACACCGAGCTGCGGGAAGACCGTCTTGAGGTGTGGGGTTGGATTAGGTTGCCCCAGCAAGGCAGACTTGTCCGCCAGGGGGTGAGCAAGATTCGCTCGCGACGTCATCGAAAGAGGCGCTCCCCGAAAAAAGAGGAAAATTACGAACGGGGATTCGAAAATAGTCCAGCAGTCAACACGCCCAATCCGTGGTCAAATACTCATGGTGGCCAAGGTTGTCGGGCGAGCGGTCACCATGGCCAGTTCCCGCTGGCAGTGACCCGCCCTCTGACTGTTCCGTCGCGCACGGCGAAGAAGGGATCGATAATACGGCAGCAATAATTGCTTGCGCCTTTGCCTGAAAAGAAGAAATCGCAAAGAAATCAGCGCGCAGCCACAGCCACAGTATGCGTTTTGACGTTTCTCGTACGGGGTCGATTGAGCGCCGCAGATTACGGTCAGAGCGGGCGGAAGTGGTCCGTTTCGTGCCCGAGCTCAATTGAGTCTCGCGCGGACTTGAAGGAATTTAACGAAGACAGACGAATTCATGCTTGTGGGAAACTCTTGCTGCGGGTGAATCACGGCAGGCAAGTGTGATAACGTGCGTAAATTGAAACATGCTCTGAAGAAGAAACAAAAAAAAAACAGTCTGGATGACTGCGGCGACGGGCTTGTTCTGCGGATCTTCGCTGTCCGTCAATCTGATATTGCAGGGAATTCGATTGAATCGATTTTCTTTCTCATGTGCGTGCGCGAAATGGTTTGAAAGTCTCGATTGAATTGTAATATCATTACAGTGTACGATTTCCACCAAAAGAAAATCGCTCCCGAAATTCTCCAAGAAAATCAATCTGCCGATGATTTTTTGTGGCTTTCCTTGTCAGCACCACTTAATAATATTTGTTTCACTTGGTTTACGCACATTGCCCATCTACAAAATGTGGCAGGTCATTTTTCGACGTGTGACGTTACAACAAGTACTGTATTTCAATTACGAAATTTTGGTACTCAAACATGTGTAGGTCATTGCTTTTTTTTGCACTTGGCGCGTCAAAAAAACTCGCTTTTTATTTTCAAAAAATCATGGTGGAAACGTACTTCTCGATATCGACATTTTTTTTAATAGTATGGGAAATTTTCCAAGGAATCCAATAAAAATATTTTCAGACAGAGGCTCTTTTATCCAGACACGGTCAAAACGTCACTTTTAATTGAAAGGATTAGTTTGTCTTTTATTTGCGTCCAAAACAGCTGAAATCGGTTGAAATGGCACGAAGCTATGTATTTTTGATAAAAGTGTTTTTTTTTTTGCAAAATTTGCCGTTTTTGGGACCACCCTTGCATGGTGTAGGTCAC
Source organism: Culex pipiens pallens (assembly GCF_016801865.2). Taxonomy (NCBI): domain Eukaryota; kingdom Metazoa; phylum Arthropoda; class Insecta; order Diptera; family Culicidae; genus Culex; species Culex pipiens. The sequence goes on from NC_068939.1 coordinate 141,729,091, forward strand.
CCTAACGGCCAAAAAGAAAAAAATGCGGGTCTAATTATTTCAACTAAGGAACCTCCAGAAAATTTTGAACACGCTCGGAAAACTTTTTTTTCGGTCTCGGTTTATGCTCTTTTTAAATGGAATTGCTGTATATATATCAATAGGGTCCTAAAGCCCTATGTAGATTAAAACACGCTTAAAAATTTGCTTAAAAATCATTTCTGGTCACTTTTTTTTATTTTGATGCAAAAAAAAAGGTGACAAGACAACATTTGGAGCCAAACATTTCATTAGGGCACAAAATCAAAAACCGCGATTTGAGAAAATCGCTGGCAAAAAGTGGACAATTCTGGAGTTTTTTTTGAAATGGTCCAATAAACCAAATTTCCAGTTTTTGCTTTTTGGGTGTTTTTGAAACCGCCTTGAGTCAGGGGTATTGAAAAACACCCAAAAAGCAAAAACTCAAAATTTGGTTTATTGGACCTTTTCAAAAAAAAAAAAACTCCACAATTGTTTCAATTCCTATTTCAAAAGAAAGCTTGACTGGGAGTATTTTTACTGATGATACCATAAAACACATCATTATCCTCAACTCTGCTTGAATGCTTCTTAAATTATGTTGATTTTCGCAATAAAATTCATAATTTAAAAAAATCTCGTTACTGGGCCCTTTTAACTCTCCAACTGTTGTTCATAATGGGCCCTTTCTAAATGCAATTTCGAAGAGAACTGAAAGGGCACTAAAGCGCTGTCACCTGGTTGTTGATTTTGATGATGTTTATGGGCCTTTTTGTTTAGTTAGAAATAATGAGGAATTCAGCGAAAATTTTGATAATTGGTGAAGTTTTGTGATCGAATGGTGTAGATAAGGTATGTGAAACATAAAAATTCTTCAAAAGTGTACTTAACAGCAGCCGCGGGGCCTTATTAAATATATGTATTTCGACGAAGTTTTTTTTCTGCAGAAATCCTTGGTGAAACGTAAACCAATATTTGTTTTGAAGTGAATTAGTGTTAAGAATGTATGGAAAGTTCACTTTATAGCATAGAAAGTTTCTTAACCACGAACAACTAACGAAAAAGAAAAGGGAAAGAATTGAACTTTTTTTCTGGTTTGAAACCAAAATTGTTATGTGCCCTTTTGTGTTTTTGATTTTTTCAATAGAAAATTGTTTGCTATCAATCTGATTCTTGGAGGGCATGTAGGGAGTGTCCTAATGAATAGAATAGTGGAATAACCCCAAATGTTTACGTTTTGGTTTTGTGCCCTAATGAAATGTTTGTCTCGATTTTTTCGATGGATCAACACCATGGTCCCCTTGGAAAGAGCTGTCAAGTAGCAAGGTAGTTATGTAGATTAGATAAGGTAAGGCGGCAATTCCCAGCTGTCAAAATAGTTAGCACGAAACCCGGATTTTATATGGAGATTTTCAGAAAAGTGAAAATTTTACCATTTTCCGGGCAAATTTCACCGGAATTTTTTCTGTGGGGTTGCGTATTTCGGTTCAGTTTGACATGCTTAAGGGTGTACCTCATTTGGCATAATGGACATTTGGCATAACGGGTTTTCAAGAAGGACGTTTGGCATAATTATTACTTTTTTTTTTGGTTTTTTTTTATAAGTATTTCTCATTTCTACATATGTAAATGTTTTTTTTTTGCAATTTTCGCATCATTTTTATATTCAACTTGAAGAAGGAAAATTCTCTTATAGATGTTCTCTTTAAACATTCCTATCACTTCTGCAATTTTTCTCTGTTGACTTATTTTTTCGCAATAAAATTGTTTATGCAAGTTCCCTTCTTTTATTTTTTTCAAAACCAATCTTAAAGACAGGACAATTTAAAAATAAATAAATGCTAATTAAATTGATTTTTTAAATAGATGTAGGTGAAAAACATAAAAAAATAATGCGCTTGTCAAACATTTAAAGAGTAGCAAAATGTTAATCTTTAAAGAGACTTTTCCTTCTATAAGTTGATTTTTATATAAAAGAAGGGAAAGTTTCATAAAAAAACCCAATTTTCAAATATTCAAAAAGTAGTTTTTTTAGAGATGTTCCCTTCTAAAAGTTGAAATTAAAATAAAAGTAGGGAAAATTTCATAACAACTCATTTGCCAAATAGTTAAAGAAAGAAAAAATGTACATATGTTAAGTTGAATATTATAGAAGAGAAAATTGCATAAAAAACAATAATTGCAAAATATTGAAAAAAAAAACAAACTGCACAGCTTTTGAATGATTTTGCCTTCTTTAAGTTTACAAATAAAAGAAGAGAAAAGTGCTTTGAAAAACTTATTGCATTTCTGTAAAGAAGTGCAAAATTCAGATTTTGGTTGAATTTTAAAAAGAAGGGAAAATGGAAAATAGAAAAAAATCTGATTGCAAAATATTTAAAGACTGGCAAAACTTACATCACTTTGTTAGGTTGAATTTAAAATAAAAGAAGGAAAAATTTAATACAAAAAATTATCAGCAACGTTTTTCAAAGGAGAAATATCTTGTTATCATATAAACTATTTTTAAATACATTTCTAAGTAAATTTATGAAAAATTGCAATTTAAAGCGGTGTACGCACTTCGGAAGGAACCGGTCAAGAAAAAAATCAAATGGGCAGCAGCGGCAGCTAGAGCAAGCCAGAGAGGGTGAAGAAAAGCCCTAAGAAATCGCTCCCTCTTCTGTGTTCTGCTGTTCGTAAAGCCATTTCTTGACCCCTTTCCTTCCGATCAGCGTACTAGCCTTAAAGCTTTTTTTATCTGTTTAGTAAGAAAATAGGAAAAAATGCTTTACACTATTTTTCTTCACAAAATATAAATACTTTATACTTTTTAAAGAAATAAATACAAAAAAGCTAGCAATAATCATGCCAAACGTCCATTATGCCAAACGTCCTTGATGATTTTTGAACGAGTTATGCCAAACGTCCATTATGCCAAACGCCCCTGATGTCTTGGATCAATTATGCTAAACGTCCTTCTTGAAAACCCGTTACGCCAAATGTCCATTATGCCAAATGGGGTACACCCGACCAAAGAGCAAAAAGTAAACAATCTTGGTCTTCGACGTAGGTGCACACAAATCAAGAAAATAAAATTTGAAAAAGAATTTTATTTTTCCAATTCAATGACTGGTTTTGGACTGCAACATTGAATGTACGCCAGAAAATTATTAAACAGTGCGGCGTCCTGTACACTGACAATCAAATAAACAGTTAAAAGCCTCATTCTTCCACTTTAATTTTTGATCGCGTTTTCAGTTTACACCTGAACAATCTTGAAATTATTTATACGGATTTGTGATTCCTCTCTTTCCATTCCCTTAAAATCCGGTTTTCGTGCTAACAAACTATTTTGACAGCTTGAAACCCCGCCTTACCTTACTAGTCTACATACCTTGGTCAAGTAGGACCTTTTCTGTCAAGAAGGACCGTGAGGTTTATATTTCAAATTTGATTTAGAAATCCATTTTAAACTCTTTGTGGTCGTACATAGGGTTACTTTACCCAGAAAAATAAGCTTTATCGCTGTAAACAATACTATCAGCAATCTAAGCTTAATTTTAGGACTCAATTAAGTAAAAGGTTTGTTCAAAGTCTGTATTTTCGAATTATTCGAGCAATTCTCCAGTTCTTTATTTGCTATCCAAACAGGTTTAAAACATAATATCTTTACAATTCTTAGCATTAGCATTAGCATTTTGGAGGACGCCCCACCACCGGAAGGCTCCACAACGCTTATCCCACTGTTTGGTGTGGTTGTGTTAGACCCTCATCCGGAACAATAATCCAACACGGGAGATACCATGTCTTCATCTTTTGATGAGTGTGTAATACAACCCAGGGTATAAGGGGGTCCTGGCCGGGTCCAAGCTATCCTCAGGAATGGGGAGGATCGTTAGTAAACACCTATCTAAAGTGCGCAAGGACCCCTACGTCACCTTAGTGGTATAGATGTTTGTAGGGAGGTTTTGGACTCAATGTTAGTAGGAGAGGTAGAACCCTAGGATACACCTCGAAAGGCATTGCGGGTTGGTTGTAACAGTATTCCAAATTCCAATCTTTGCTCACCAAGTCGTCATGGTCTAGTGGTTAGCATTTTTTCTTACCAATCCAAAGGACGGGGGATCGAACCCCGCCTCGGGTGACTTTGGTTTTTCGTTCATATTCATCATTTCAAATTTCTGTGTTCTTAACTTTTCTCGTTGGGAGCAGATGGGAATCGAACCCAGAACCATTCGCTTACAAAGCAAACACCGTAACCAGTCAGCCACGGCCGCTCCTCACATAATATCTTTACAATTCTATGCACATAAAGTATTCAATTTGCTTATGGATAGATGTAGATTTCCTCTTTTTGACAAAAAGTCCTCTAAAATTCAGAAAACAATGCTCACGCTACCTTCTATCCATATGTTGAATTGTAACTTAATCGGTAATATTGTTTGAAGTTGATATTTTGTTGGTAAAATCCCTTACTAGAAAGTATTCAAATATTGGTCCCTTGGCATACTTTTGGGCAAAGTTTGGGCTGCCACTGGGTCTAGTCCTAAATCAGATGGCCTGGCCTGGGTGGTTGGTCATCAAGTTGTGCAAGATTCCCATGAATCAGATCGGGCCGAGCCGAAGAAGATATTACAAACTTCGAGTGTGCACAGTGTACATACACGTTACGTACACAAACACACAAACTCTGCCTGACTGCCTGCCCTCTGATAGCTTGCACTTGTTCGCGTCCTAATGCGATGATTGTACCGTCGACACAACGGTCACCATTATGAGTGTGCACTCGCTCGAGCAGCAGCAAGCTCGCGAACGCGACAACTAGCTAATTAGTCATTAACGCCCGATATTTTGTTTATACTATTTGCCCTGCCTGCATGGTGTCGACTCGGATTGAAGATGGAACTAGCAGTGCATGTGGTGTCACGAAGCTAAGTTGACACCATGTGCCTTGGCTATAACTTCAGTGTGTACCACCAAAACAGTACGATAGAGCAGCAGCAGCAGCACACACAGACACAAACACACACAATGCACTGCGGTGACCATCGGCCCCCAAAGTGCGTTCCGTAAACAGAACCACCAATTGTAACGTGTTTTTCCCGATTTCTCTCTTTTGTGTTTTGTTTCTTGTAGTGCTGAAGGTTGAAGACAACGACGACGACGACGGTTGCATCAGTCAGTCAGGCAGCCAGTCTGGCGGGAATGTCCCTGGCTATGGTCGCTGGCGCTTCGTGGCCGTGTGGTGAAAATGTGCCAAAAGTGGCCATCCGTTCGACGTTCTAGCGAGCTCCACAGGCGGCATACGGCACTGACGGTGACGGCGACGGCGGTGTTCAGGAGATGCAAAAATAATATCAATTAGCACCACGAACCTGTGACAATAATATGATAGTGCGGCGTGCGACGGTTCAACAGCAGAGAGTTGGTTCGTTCGTGGCCGTATTTGGTGGAAGAAGAAAACGAAAAACAATGAGTGTTGAAGTCAATCAAACGGAAGAACAACAAAAGTATCAATAGTGCGTGTGCAATCAAGTTGTAACAATAACAGAAAGTAAAACGTAAAAGTGTGTGTGTGTGTGAGTGAGACTTCCCACTCCTAATCCTAACCCCTCCCTCCGATCCCCAACTACATCCCGTAGTATGCCGATAATGAGGCCGGGGAGTTTGAAGGACCCCGAGATAGCGGAACTGTTCAACAAGCATGACCCGGAGAAGATATTCGACGATCTGCGCGAGATCGGCCATGGCTCGTTCGGTGCGGTCTACTACGCCAAGTGCAATCTCACGCGCGAGATTGTCGCGATCAAGAAGATGTCCTACATGGGCAAACAGAGCATGGAAAAGTGGCAGGATATCCTGAAGGAGATCCGCTTCCTGCGGCAGCTCAACCACCCGAACACGATCGAGTACAAGGGATGCTACCTGCACGAAAACACAGCCTGGCTGGTGATGGAGTACTGCGTGGGGTCCGCGTCCGACATCATCGAGGTGCACAAGCGGCCGCTCAAGGAGGAGGAAATTTCCGCCATCTGTGACGGCGTGCTGCGCGGGCTCAGCTATCTGCACTCGCTCGGCCGGATTCATCGGTGAGTACAAACTAGAAGTATCTGACTAGTCAGTTTTAATTCCGGTTCGTGAATGTGCGCGCAGAACTGTTTCGTCGTACAAATTCTGCCACATGCTTTGCCCCACGAGAGGGAGAACCGATAGAAAAGATGTCCAACATCGAAGCGGTATGCCACAGGTGAAATCTTCGCTGAAGACGTTGCAAGATTTCGTATAATGCTACCTACATTTCGATCAACCACTGCTCATTGAAATATTACGTAATCCAAAATCTGTAGTTAGAAAAAAATGACAAAATTTGTTTGCTTCAACATTTAATTATTTATTGCAGAAAGCATACAAAAGAATGTATTTCCGGAAATTTTAAATTTTGGACCATGACAATCTTAAAAAAAATTTAATCAAATTGCAATCATATCGGGCTTGCTATATCATTAGGGCACATAACTTTTTTAGACAAGAGTGTGTCCCTTAAACACCTTATGTAAACTGTCATTCGAGTGAAAGGGATACACTATTGTTTACAAACGTTATGTGCCCTTTTGAAATTTTAGGTCCCAAATCCGATTGATTAGGCTAATGTTGATTCATTAGCTTTCTGACGTTCATTCTAAGGAAGATCACATGTTTTGCAAAATAAATAGTATAACAGTCAAAAGCCACAAATTTGATAAAAAAGGACTGAATTCTCCCAAGTTTCTAAGCCACAGACTTGTTAAGAATTGAAGTGTTCGAAGTTAAATTTGAGAAATCGATCATTTTAAACACAAGAGTTCAAAATATTTAAAATTCAGAAATTCCATAGTAACAGTTCAATAGGGCGAATCTGCGTTTGTAAACAAGCAAGTCAAGTCTATCCCCCTCTTACTTGACGTGAACTGTCACTTGGGCATAAGGGATAGACTGCTTGTTTACAAACGCAGATTCGCCCTATTGAACTGTTACTACGGAATTTCTGAATTTAAAAATTTTGAACTCTTGTGTTTAAAATGATCGATTTCTCAAATTTTACTTCGAACAAAAAAAAATCTGAAATTTAGGTAATTAACGATTTAGGAAAAAAAAATGTCAAATTTTCCTGTCCTTCTGGAGAAACGAAACGGCTTACTTTTAACTATCAAAAATAAAAGATTTGAAAAACAATAGGTACCTTTTAATACCAGTTTAATAACAGTTTTAATAACCCCACCGCACGGCTGGGACCTTGCCCCCATGGAAAGCATGGGACGGTCGGAGGGCTTGTAATGCACTTTACCAATACGGAAAGAGCAGGGGAGCATTTGTTCCCCATACTAGCGCCAGTCAAAGATGTTACACATTGATCTTTGCCGAGTGGTGTCTGGAAATATTAATAGTTCTTTATTAGTTATTTGAAGAATATTTACAGTGCCACAGTTTTGAAGAATAAATCCAGACGGAACCGAATGATCGAATGCTTCCTGTCGTCGGAAAATTCGGAGCAACTGGAGCGTACCTAGCGGCCGGGTTGTGTAGCGTAATGGAACTCCGATTTCGATATGATGGTACCCACGGCGGAGCTGGTCAAAGGACAAGCAGGACAAACTCGTTACTGGCCAATTGCGACTTATGCTGGCGAAGGTGATCGAGGACATCTGACGGCGGTTGCGGAGTCGTCCTCTTTAAAGCTAAGTACTCATGCATGATAATCGTATTACAGGCCTGCCTTTTCTGGTCATGTTGAATACGATTAACTGCAACTCTAACCACTTTAATTTTCAGCAAAATTGACAAGACTTTTGACGAACGTGACAGGACTGGGGACTGTAAAACATTTTATACAAGTTCCGACTTTTTTATGTGGGAAAATTTTGCCCGACGTGTGTTTCTTTGCATTTTTTTAAATAATTACCTTTGCTGATTGAGTTTAAACCTCAACATATGAATTCATTTTAATAATTTTGCCTTTGTTGGAACAGTTAAGGGTCACATAGTAAAAGTCCGTTGGTGTGTGGATAGTGTACCCCGTTCGGTCGAGTTCCTTGGGGTCAGTTCTGTAGGTTTTAACAGTCTCGACAGTTAAAACCTACAGTACTGATTTTGGGAAGCTTGTGCTAATGGGGTTTTTAATGAACATTGGGGGCGGCGATTGAGCACGAAGTTTCGATTTAGCTTATTTACATCATTACAGTTTTAATAACAGTAATAATTTTCAGCACTGAAATGGGTGCTGTAAAGTTTAACTTTCCAATACTTGTACCGAAAAGTAATATTTTTCAATATTGTTTTGTTTTGAACGGTGAATTTACTTAACATATGAAAAACGAAAGTGCGTGGCCGAATGGTTACACTGTCCGCTTTGTAAGCGGATGATTCTGGGTTCGATTCCCTTCTGCTGCAACCTTCCATCGGATGAAGATGTAAAATGTCGGCCCCGGCCTTGGTTGTTAGGCCGTTAAGTCATTCCAGGTGTAGGAGTCGTCTCCATGCCACACAAGTACAAACAACACACCAAAACAAGCCTACTCCGGTGGAATCGCTGGCGGTGGTTGGACTCGCAATCCGAAGGTCGTCAGTTCAAACACTGGGGTGGAAGGTTCTTTGGAGTAGAAAGAGGTTTGGGTGCTCTCCCCATTCAAGCCTTCGGACTCCTAGGTTCGAGCAGAAACTTGCAATAGAGACCACAAAAGACCCGGGGGTCGTTAATGTGGATGGTTTGATTTTTTTTTTTTTGATTTTGATGAATGTTTGACATAAAATACGACGATTTCTGAAAAAAAAAACAAGTTTTGCAGCGAGTTGCTTACAACATTTTTTGAAATTTCTAAAAACGCTTCTAGAATGGAATTTAAAATTCAAAACTCCGTTCAAAACTAAACAATATTGAAAAATGTGACTTTTCGATAAAAGTGTTGAAAAGTTCAACTTTTCAGCACCTATTTCAGTGCTGAAAAGTAGAACTTTTCAATTTTCCATTCAGTTATTTTTGGTAGGGAAAAGTAGGCCGTTTCGTTTCTGCAGAACTGCCGTTCTACGCATAATTGTCCCATGTAATTTTTGATGATTTTGACATTTTTATGTTTAGTTTGTCATATACTTTAAGAAAAACATAAAATCTGGTACTTTGTTCGGAAACTCATTAAAAACAACATCAAGTCTGTTTTCCCATCGTTACACTAAGTGAAGTTTTCTACGCATAATCTTCCCACCAAGTATTTTCTTTCACGAAATTAAATATCAGTTTAACGAAGCGTAATGTCTTGTTTACCTATTGTATAGCAAGAGGATCACAAAAAAAGAGTGAAAAACTACTAACTGGGGCGATTAGGGATACATATGGCGAATAGGGACCCCGGGACAATTATGCGTAGCTTAGACACACAAAAATCGGTCGAAAAAAATTATTCGCGTTTTACTCAGTGGCACTTTTTTGAATATGGGACAATTATGCTTAGAACGGCAGAGAAGGACAGGAAAAGTTGACAGTTTCACAGCGGGATTGCAAAAAAGCGTTTTTCGGAATTGCAGAAAATATTGTCAGCAACTCACTCGTTGCGAAACTTGATTTTTCAGCACTCGTAGTATTTATCCAACTCGATAAACCTCGTTGGATAAATGTACGACTCGTGCTGAAAATTCCTGATTTCGCAACATGTTGCATATACTACTATTTTTAAACTCCTAAAATTTTAGGAGTAAAAAAATTAAAAAATCTCAATCTTTCCAACTAGAAATTTTCAAATAAAAAAATCAAATATTTATTGAAAACTAAAAAAAAATATTCTAGGGAAGAAAATTTAAAGAAGTTCGGATACTTGATTATCCGAAGTCTTAGCCAAAATTTAACTTTAATTCTAAAACGTGACTCCACGCCACCAAGCCTCTTGAAATTTTGGACCATTCCGTGATTGTTTCTTTACATTAATATTAGCTCGCGGTAACATTGATTGCAGACATTGAATAAAGAACAGTTTTCTTTCAATATGTGCAACTCCACTGAGCGTTTTTTTAGAACCTAAAAATAATCATAATGTTTGAGGTTATGTGATGAACGAATTAATATTAAATGACCGATTCTTCGGCTCCTTTTCAAAAAAGTCTCAAGCTTTTTTCAGTTATTCAGTTAGGCCGATGCAAATATTTAAAAAAGTTTTTGTCCCTCGGCCCTGGCCGAGGTCAAGGGGGGGGGGGCAAAAAAATAAAAAAATATAAAAATTTAAATAACAAGCCATAGTCTTCACATTTAAATGAAAAAAGTGTTTTAAAAGGCATTTTACACTAGTTCAGTTGTTTTGCAATCATTAGTTTTCAAAAAATCTAAGATCTGACAAAAACAAAAATTGTATCGAAAAAAAAGATTTTGCATCGAAAATTTTCAAAAAATCTTAAGATTTTTTAATAAACCCAAACATGCTAAAAATGATTTTAAACGCAGAAGAATGTATTTTAATTTGATTTCAGCTGGTTGCACTTGAATTTTCATTGACAAAAACTTTTAAAAATATTTGTACCAGCCTTATTTTGGAAAGATAATTGATTTTGCTACAAAGAAATGTCTGCACTACTGAAATTTACAGTTAGTTTTTCGCTAAACTTCAGTTAAAATTTGTATGGAGCTGTCAAAGTTTGCTGAAATTTCAGCAAGTTTTCATTTACTGAAAAATTCAGTAGTGCAGATTTCAGTAAATTTAACTGATTTCAGTAATGAGAAATTAGTGTGTGTGCTTCTCTAGAAATGAAAATGTAGCGTGACAGGACAACATCGTAAAACTGGACAATCAAAAGGCACTTCAAAACAATCGCTACAGTTTTTCCAGTTTGATTTTTTTTTTTAATTTTTCTCTTCTATAGAAGTCACAAATTGTAAAACGAATCTTTTGCACCATGAACTGAACCAATTTGAGTTTTCGCCAGTCATTTCTTTGCGTGACGGGACAACGAAAGGAGCAGATTTCGCTTCGCTTCCCTAGGAGACGGTGATTTTAGCGGATTGCATACTGGATTTCGCCATGTGATGTGATGATTGTTTAAGCCCAAGTTGTCTAGGAATTGATAATTGGGAATAGAAAAACAACGAAAGGAGCAGATTTATGATAAAAAAACTCCTCTCCCATCCTATGGCTTGCAGACCTAATTTGGTCAACATTTTTGGCTTTTAAGGTTAGAAAACGCATTTAAAGCACATTGCAATTATTGAATCATAATAAAAATGAAATCTTTCATTTAAAAATCACATCGAAAATTGAAAACTGTGACATTTCGGAGTAGCTTTGCTAAGAATCGGTCAAATGGAAATTCTTTGTTCAAAAAAAAAATAAAAAAATATAAAAAATTAAATAACAAGCCATAGTCTTCACACTTAAACGAAAAAAAGTATTTTAAAATGCATTTTACACTAGTTCAAAAAATCTTAAGATTTTTTAATAAACCCAAACATGCTAAAATGATTTTAAACGCAGGAGAATGTATTTTAATTTGATTTCAGCTGGTTGCACTTGAATTTTCATTGAAATTTTGAAGTTTATTGTAAAATTTTTTTTTTGCCCCCTGATTTTTCGGACCAGTTTTGAAGGGGGGGTGACAAAAAAACGGAATCGACGTAACGCCTTATAATGTGGCCCTCTTAAACCTTGCGGTTTCGTCAACGGATCCACAGGCGTGTATCGTTCTTTTTGCGACAAGACTCCGCCTCCCGGGTCTCCTAAGTGTGAAGGTATGGGCACGGGGAGAGGGCACCGAATACCTATATTTACACTTAGAATTTTTTTTGCGTCCGCCCCGGGATTCGAACCGGCGACCTCTGGGTTGTGAGTCCAGTGCGCGGTCCGATTGATCCACACAGGCAGACAGAGGGGTGACAACAACTTTTAAAAATATTTGTACCAGCCTTAGAGAAAAGAGAAATAAAAAAAAAAGAAAAAAAAAATACGCAAATACTCTTCGGCTTATCTCAGTCCCGGGGTATTAGCCCTCGCGCTGCCTCCAACTACCCCATTGAGCAATGGCAGAGATCCAAGCCACCCAATTCCGAAGTCGTTGGGCTTTGTCCAGCCCCGCCCTTAACATAGAAGCGAGCACCAGACGAATCCTCGATCTATCTTAAGATTCCCAACCTAATTCAAGTCGTTTTTTGTTCATATTACATATGATGTTTGATTCCTAGGTCCGAATTTCAAGGGGACTGACCGGGATTTGATCCCTGAACCATCCGCTTATGAGACGGAAGTCGCAACCATTAAGCCACGGAGTCGGTTATCCTTGCTATGAAATGTGGTTAAATATTCATTTCAAGATATTTCTATTGAAGTTATATTTGTTCAACTGTTTCTTCATGTCTAGGTGAATGTCTAGGTTGAAAGCCTTTAAACGTAGATCTAATAAACATTTTATTATGCCTCTTACAGCGACATCAAGGCGGGCAACATCCTGCTGACGGAGCAGGGCATCGTGAAGCTGGCCGATTTTGGCAGCGCGGCAATCAAGTGTCCCGCTAACAGCTTCGTCGGCACGCCCTACTGGATGGCACCGGAGGTGATCCTGGCGATGGACGAAGGCCAGTACGACGGAAAGGTGGACGTGTGGTCACTCGGAATAACCTGCATTGAGTTGGCCGAGCGGAAGCCGCCCTACTTCAACATGAACGCCATGTCCGCCCTGTACCACATTGCGCAGAACGAGGCTCCGACGCTGCAGGCACCGGATTGGACCGACCACTTTCGTAGCTTCGTGGACTTTTGTCTGAAAAAGTCGCCGCTCGATCGGCCCAACTCGACCAAACTGCTGAGCCATTCGTTCATGACGAGGATACGGTCGCCGAACGTGCTGATCGATCTGATTGCTAGGACGAAGGCCGCCGTCAGGGAGCTGGACAATCTGAACTACAGAAAGATGAAGAAGATCCTGATGGTGGACTCGTGCGAAACGGAGAGTAACGTTGGTGACCCGGAGGACACTCCGGACGAGCAGATCGGTGGCGATAGCAGTAAGAGCAACAGCATAACCTCGGAACACTCGCTGCACTCGGTGGACCAGCACGGTGGAGTGCTGCGGAACGCGTCGAGGCATCGCGGGATGGGTGGACCGGGGTTGCCGCCGCTGCACAGCAACAGCAGCATGAACAACATCGGCGGCGGAGGTGGCATGGGAGGTGGAGGTGGTCGTGATGGCCGCGATGGACTGATGCAGGGCGACGGGCTGAATCGGTTAAGCCTGGGCGTGGGCAGTAGCAGCGGCATGGGAAGTATCAGCGCCGGGGGCAGCGGTTCCGGCTCGATGGGGGCCAGCATGGGCGGCTACCACAACTCGTCGTCTAGTCCGGTCGTGCCGCATCATCATCCGCATCACAACCACGTGTCGCAGGCGGCCGCCAGTGCGGTGGCCGAGCATGGTGCCAACAATTTTGCTACGATTAGGACGACCAGTATTGTGACGAAGCAGCAGAAGGAACACATGCAGGTAGGTTCATCGGACTTTAGTATCAGGAGCCGTGATTAATTCGATCTCTTTTTATTTATTTTTTGCAGGAGGAAATGCACGAACAAATGTCCGGCTACAAGCGAATGCGCCGAGAGCATCAGGCAGCCTTAGTGAAGCAGGAGGAGCGGTGTAAGGTTGAGATGGAACAGCATAAGGGAGCACTAGACAAGGAATATGATCTGCTACTACACAACTTCACTAGAGAACTAGATAAATTATCTGTAAGTGGCTTGCTCGATTGTTAGAATTTATCTAACCAAACTCACCTTTTGCAGGTCAAACATCAGCAGGAGATCGAACGTAGAGTAAAGCAAAACAACGGCGCCGAGAAGAAACTGTACAAGGAGATATCGACCCGGCAGGACGGCGACCGGAAGGCGTTCGAGATGCATAAAAAGAAGGAATACAAGGCGAACAAGGAACGCTGGAAGCGCGAGCTGTCGATGGACGACTCGACGCCGAAGCGGCAACGGGATGCCACCCTGCAGTACGTTCAACGCGCCGAGACTCGTGAAGAGCCGGTCTAATGTTATAATTTTATTGTTTTTTTTTTTTTCAGGAGCCAAAAGGACAACCTGAAGCAAGCGGAGGCCCAAGAGGAGCAGCGGATGCTGCGGGTACAGAAGAACTACATCGAACTCGAGATGCGCAAGTTCCGGAGGAAAAAGATGGTCCTGCTGCACGATCTCGAGAATCAGCTGCTGCGGGATGTAAGTTGTTGGCTAGTTTCGAGCGATAGAAGCAGTTGCAATCTTTTTTTTCTGAATTGCAGGAATTGAGCAAAAAGCAACAGCAACTCGAGCAGGCCCACGGGATGCTCATCAAGCACCACGAAAAGACTCAGGATCTAGAATATCGACAGCAGAAGAGCGTGCATGCCCTCCGCGAGGAGCAAGTAAGTCGTTGTTTGCGCAGCCAATCAAACTTCTGAACTAAAAAAATGCTTCTTTGTCCCTTCGCAGATATCAAAACAACACGAGAGCGAACTGCGCAACCAGAAGGAGTACATGGACCGGGCCGAGCGGGAACTGCTGAGGAAGCACGCGCTTGAACTGAAACAGCAACCGAAGAGTTTAAAGGTAAGTCATCGATGCTGCTGCTGCTGCTGCCGAAGAGTACCACCTGCTAACGAAATTAAAATCATTTTGCAGCAAAAGGAGCTCCAAATTCGCAAACAGTTCCGGGAGACGTGTAAAACTCAAACGCGCCAGTACAAGGCGTTGAAAGCTCAAATCCTGCAGACGACGCCTAAGGAGGAACAAAAAGCTGTGATAAAGAAACTGAAGGAGGAGCAACACCGGAAGTTAACGTTATTGGGTGATCAGGTGAGATATAACTTGAACAAGTCAAAAATTTCACTGCTGATTCGCATTCGTCTTCCAGTACGAGCAAAGTATTGCCGACATGCTGCAGAAGCAGAGCCTGCGGCTGGACGAGAGCCAGGAGGTGGAGTGCCACCAGCTGAAGGACCGGCTCCAGTACGAGCTGGACATCCTGACGGCGTACCAGAGCAAGAACCGCATGCAGGCGCAGGCCCAGCGCGACCGGGAGCGGAAGGAGCTCGAGGATCGCGTCAGCGTGCGGCGTGCGCTGCTGGAGAGTAAGGTGAGTTGAACGATACCTACTGCGTACTGGCTCAGGTGGGCTGAAGGAGTATTCTTCTAGATGGACACTGAGCTGCAGCAGTTCAACCAGGAGCGCGCGGAACGGATTCGGCTGCTCCGGGAGCGGCACGAGAAGCAGCTGGAGGCGTTCGACGAGGAATCGGCACGGATGGGCTTCAGGTAAGCACCTTTTTATTAAATCGATGCTCTTCAAGGGATGATAATAGTAAAATCAAGCTCATATTTGGGATGACGGCTCGTCAAATGAATCCCGTTAGCTTATGCTGGACGCTGGCGCTTTCTTCTTGTCCTGGTTCTCGAGCTTCTATTACCGAATGAAACAGTCAAGGAAATTTGCCGTGTGATTTCCACTACAGTTAGCGCACTTGATGCGCGCCTTATGCTGTTAGACGTTTTCCCCTGAAGGTTTTCCGCGGAAGACAGAACTTTTCAGTGAAGTGGGTCTCTCCACACTTTACGAACCGGAGTGGTAGATTGCAGTTTCTGGAGCCTGCGTCGGTCGGATACTTCGTGTGGAATCGCCACGTCACAATGAAGCCGTCCTGTCCAGTGACGGACCCACGTTCCAAGTACAGGAGGTTCCTATCACTGGTTTCGATCTCGAAAGCACCTTAAACTCCCGAGGCTTAATTTTGATGTCTGTGTGTATGTGTGTGTGTATGTATGTATGTGACCAACAAACTAGCTCATGTTTCTCGGCACTGGCTGAACCGATTTGACCCGAACCTGTTGCATTCGACTTGGTTAAGGGTCCCGTAGATCGAGTTTTATACAGATTGAAGTTTCGATAAGTAGTTCAAAAGTTATGTATAAAAATGTGTTTTCACATATATCCGGATCTCATTTAAATGTATGTAAACTATGTCAGGGTCCATCATCCGACCCATCGTTGGTTAGGTTATCAAAAGATCTTTCCAACGAGCCTAAAACATTGAAGATCTGGCAACCCTGTCTCGATTTATGACCACTTAAGTGATATTTATGTACCTTTTGAAGCCGGATCTCACTTAAATGTAAGTAAACTATGTCCGGATCCATCATCCTACCCATCGTTGGTTAGGCAATTGAAAGGCCTTTCCAAAAAGTCCAAAACATTGAAGATCTAGCAACCCTGTCTCGAGTTATGACCACTTAAGTGATATTTATGTACTTTTTGAAGCCGGATCTCACTTAAATGTAAGTAAACTATGTCCGGATCCATCATCCTACCCATCTTTGGTTAGGCAATTAAAATACCTTTCCAAAAAGTCCAAAACATTGAAGAGCTGGCAACCCTGTCTCGAGTTATGACCACTTAAGTGATATTGATGTACTTTTTGGATGCCGGATCTCACTTAAAAGTATGTAAACTATGTCCGGATCAACCATCCGACCCATCGTTGGTTAGGCAACTGAAAGGCCTTTCCAAAGAGTCCAAAACATTGAAGATCTGGCAACCCTGTCTCGATATATGGCCACTTAAGTGATTTTGATATACTTTTTGGAAGCCGGATCTCACTTAAATGTATGTAGACTATGTCCGGATCCACCATCCGACCCATCGTTGTTTAGGTTATTAAAAGACCTTTCCAACGAGTCCAAAACATTGATGATCTGGCAACCCTTTTTCGAGGTATGGCCACTTAAGTAATATTTAAGTACTTTTTTATCCCGGATCTAAAAAATAGATTAAATTTTTGTACAATTATATCATATCAGCCATTGTTGGCAATAAGTGAGGAAGGCTCCAACCACATAGGTGGATTAAGTTAGTTTTTTTTTATTTGAAAAAGGATTGATGAAAATAAATGATGAAATTCAATTCAATTCAATTCGGTTTTATTGGTGAATAATCAAGATACAATGAGTTATTTTGAAGTGCATAACAGAGTTTTGGAGTTCCTTACAGCTGTGTGTTGCATCATAATCCATTTAGGAACAATTATTTCTTTAACTAAGGCACTAGCAAGAGTAAGAAAAACTATTAAAAAAAACTTACAGAAATTGCAAAGGAAATGGGATAGAGGAAGAGAAAGCTTATATCTAGATCACAGGTAATTTATCCTTTGTAGATGTGTTTGATCATCAGTTCCCCAAGGGCCAGGAATTGTTCTGCCTTGTTCCGGCAGCTCCGAAACCGCGTCATCATCTCCCCCGCGAGAGCAAAGAACTCCGGCAGGGTGAAGAGATCTTCCCCGGTGACTTCTTGCTGGGCCGTACTGCCGCTACAGGCAGCGACCACGCTGGCGAACGAACGCCCCCAACCAGGAGGGAACGCTGAGTTTTCCGCTGGAACCGTACGCTGTCCAGCTGCAGGAACGGCTGCGCTCGTACTTCGCTGAGGAGGGTGGGACGCTTTCTTCTTCCTCTTTTCCTGCTCCTCGAGGTAGGCCATGCGCGCGACGCATCCGCGGTAATTGCCGGTATGGTTGCCGTCACAGTTCGCGCACTTTACGCGCGGCTTGGTTTGTTCTGCCTTGTCCCCCAAGTCCGCCTTTCGTGGCAGTGCACACGCCTCCGAGAGGTGTGACTCACCGCACTTCACGCAGCGGGGCCGGAGGTTGCAGTTCCGCGAGCCGTGGCCGAATTTCTGGCAACGGTGGCATTGCGCTACGTTCGTCGGGTTCTTGGTGTAAAACCGCCAGTTTACCCAAAAACCGTCCAACGTTTTAGTCCGCCGCAGGTCTTGGATCTTGACGGTGCCGCGGTCGAAGTACAACAGGTACAGTGTGTGTGTAACTGTCTTGCGCGAGAGCACTTTAATCTCCCGCGGTTTTATTCCGGCGTCCGAAAGGTGACCCTTCAGGTCGGAGATCGGACGGTCTTGATAACCCTGCAAGACGACCTTAACAGGGGGCTTCTCGGGGTTGAATGTGTAGAAGTTGAAGTTGCTACGCTTCAATTCTTCAAACACCAGGTCGAAATTCTTTTTGGTCAGTGTGATCACTTGCACTGCCGACTTACCGATTTTCAGACAATATCCGAGGCCTTCCAGCAACTCGTCAACATCGTCCGCTAACGTGTCCAAAACAAAAATTGGAGGTGGTCTACGTTCCGCTGGAGAGTTGTTCTTTTTTGACGTCGGCACTTTTTTCCGTGCACGACCATCATCGTCGTCGTCGTCGTCGGTAGTGCTGCTACCGTCAGAGTTGTTATTTTCTTCGTCGTCGCTCAGCATCTGGAACTCGTTCCTGATGGGGATGTTGGCGGATGTTGATGTGCCACTGGTCGTGGCACCGGAAGTACCGGAACGGGTTCGCACTGGTGATCTTGGGACATATCCGGGATGTATTAACTTTTTGTCGATGCCTTCTGCGTTCACGCTCCCCTGCGCGATGGCGGTCGACACGGCGTTGGTTTGTTTACCTTTTTGCACACGGCCGGTAGACGAATTTCCCGGGTTTTTCGAGGCCGCACTCGAACTGCCACGGCGAAAAAACTCGAAAAAACGATGGAGCGCTAAGCACTAGCTGCATGCTCTCGTGCGTACACGGAGGGAGCTGAAAAAAAATGATGAAATCCGTAGAGATTTTCTAATCTTTCTGGTAAATATATTCAAAGCTACTAATCAAAGTTGTTAATATGGGTATCAATTGAAATTTTGTATGCTTGATCAATTTATTAGAGTTTTTTTTGGAAAATAGATTTTTACAAAATACCGTATTTTTTTCGAAACTACTCAGATTTTCAAAATATGCAATATGGGTAATCAAAGCGAATTTTAAAAAGCGATTTTATTTTTGTAGTTTTATTTGAAAAATACTAAAATTTTCCCAAATAATCGTATTTGCTCGAAATTACTCAAATTTTTAAAATTTGCAATATGGGTATCGATACCCATATTGCATTTTTTTTTGTAAATTTGAGTATTTTCGAAGAATACAGTACTTTGTGTTTTTTTTGTATTTTCCAAAAATAGCCTCTGTTAATATGAAAAATAAAACAAAATTCCGCTTCATTTGATACTGATATTGCATATTAAAAAAAATGTATTTTCAAAAAAATATAGCATACAAAATTTTGCCTCGTTTGATTTCTTTATTGCATATTTTAAAAATTAGAGTATTTTCGAAAAAATAAGATAATTTGTGAAAAAAATAGTATTTCCCAAACCAAGCAAACCAATTTTCATAAATAAGCATTTTACATTTTTGTAGATTTGATTGAGTATTTTTTTTTTTAAATTAAATATGTCTTTATTGAACTTTCTTATAATAATTACATTTCATTTACATGCTAAGTGGTATGGCCTAATGCTCTTCATCTTGTATTTTTCGTTTTATTATTAACTGTTCACATTTATTTTATTTACTTCAAATTGTTTTACATTATTGCATTGAATCAAATACATTTGGGTAAAAAAGAAAAAATCACTTTAACAACTAATCCTAACTTAAAACTAAAAAATAAATTCATTGAAATATTCAAAATCTCTAGAACGAGTAAACTACGAACTGTATTTTAAGATGAATGCTCCAAGAGTTCTTACTTGTTCCTGACGAGTTTTGCACCCACGCAGTGTTGTTGTCATCTCGATGAAAATGTTCAGTAGTTCTTGTGGTGAAAACAGGTCACTGCTATCTTCATCCGTTGATGTTGGTTGGTTTTCCCTCGGTTGCTGACTGAAGCCAGGGGGTGTTGTATTCTCTGCAACTTTTTGCCGCTGATTCAACGGCAATGGCTGCAGATCTGGAACCACTCGAACAGATCCCGCTCCTGGTGACGCCAAAGCAGGAAAATCCACGTCCGTGAAAGTTGGTGGTGTTTTGCGACGATTTGGTTGGTGCCTCGTCGTCGCATGCTGCCGAATTTTTACAAACTCAGCTCGTTTTGGGCAGCTTCGATTCTTGGTCGAATGGTCGCCGCCGCAATTGAAGCATTTCGCTTCGATTTTCTCGTTGATTGTTTCGCAAACTTGAGTTTTGTGCTCACCTCCGCAGGTTGCACAACGACTCTTGATGAAACAGTTCCTTCCACCATGTCCAAACTGCAAACAGTTCGAACACTGTGTCACGTCACGGTGCACTGGACGATAACGTTCCCAAGACACGATGATGTTGAAAATTGCCCGAACTGCTTTCAGCTCAGACGGCGTTGTCGATCCTTTCTCGAAATGAACCAGGTACAGTTGATCACGATACTTGATGTCCTTGTTGTGCCTCGTCATCTTGAAGACTTCGATCACGTTCATCTTAAGAGTTTTGAGCTCTTCTTTCAACACACTCACATCCATGTCGTATAGGCCTCGGAGGACCTGCTTCATGGGGCGTTTACCTGGATCGTCATGGCTGTAGTATTCAATCTTGGTGTTGTTGTTCAGGAAATCCCGAACGTAGTTGTAATCCTTTCTGGTAGTTAGCAGAATTTTGAGTCCATCAGCACACAAGCGAATGGAAGCTCGTAAAGCACCAGATTTGATAAACCCGGTCAGCCACTTTCGCACCGAATCCGATGACGATGTTTTCACAAAAATGGGTGGCAACTTTTCCCGTCGTTCAAATTCTTCCTTCTCGTTCACGTCCACAGGAAGGGTAGCGAACTGGTTTCCAGACAATTTTTGAGCGTCCTTGCTCAAACTGCCTGGCTTTGCAGGTAGCGCTTCGGCGTTCTTCAGCTTCTTCAAATCTACCGATCCTGCTGGTGAGGACCGCCTCTTTTTCTTGCCCGGAGGCATTTTTGCACTTTTTAGCACTTTTTTGGTTTGTGAGGGACGCACGTCTGACTCGCTTCTCTGCAGATCGCAGACTCGTTTTTTGGTAAATATTTTAAATTGTTTAACTAAATTCTTTAAGTAATTTTAATATGTTTTTTTAAATGTTGCCTTTAAACTTTTTTTGTGAGTATGGTTAAATTACTACTATACATAAAGCTTGATTTTCAGTTTTCGGAAAACTTAAATATCGAATAAAATCCAAAACTTAAAAAAAATTTGCGTTTTGAAAACATAAAGAAAATTTTGAAATTGCAAAAAAATAAACCAAGAAATTTAGAGTTATTGCAAAACTGTTTAAAAAATTGTCTCTTCAAACATTTTGCTTAAAATAAGTGGTAAAACATAAAATCATATCTAACTGAATGTTCATTGAAAAAAAAACAGTTAAATACTGACCACTAGATAAATTAACATTGATTTAAAAAAACAATATCAAAAATTACAAAATTAAAAAGGGAACCAGGCAATTTTTTTTTATGAATTTCTTGACATTTTTCTAAATCCTTTGAATGAATAATTGCAGTAATTATGTTTTAATCATTCTTTGATTTAAAATGATGATGAAATTAAAAAAAAAAAAAAATAGGAACGAAATTTTAAGTTCAGTTATCTTTAACTTTTTGTCATTTCCAGTTGAAACGAAGTATCAAAAACTATACTTTTGCCAATTTAAAAAATAACATGAATGTTATAAGTATTGTTGAACTTTCGATAATTTTTTCAAAGACTGTTTTTTTGTGTTTCTACTCTGAATCATAATAATGAAGTTCCATTTGTGATTTTTTTTCAATTGTTGTTTAGTTTCTGTATTTACATAAAATGCCTATATTTGGATTATTTTTAAATTCATTTAATTTTTTTTTTTCAGTGTTTAATATTGACTTTTCTTATAGAAAGTTTTTTGTTTGAAATCATTGTTTAGATAAGAAATGCGTATTATTTGAGCATTCTGGAAAAGTCTGGAAAAAGTCGAGAATTTGAAAATGGGATTTGAGTGGTCACCCTGTGACTCCAGGATCCCTCCGAAAGATTGGTTGCGCTAGGGTCTGATTAGATTAGATTAGATTAGATTAGAGGCATAGTCTGATACACTGCAAAATCTACTGCATACTTATCTTCATAGAAAATGTTAACCAAAGTTGGTCCCAGAAAAAAAAACATATTTTTAAACAATGGCAATGTTACAAAAAAGAAGTAAATCTTCTAATCGTAAGATTTTCTTTATTCTTAAAAGTTTCGCTGTCCAATGTTTTTGTTTTTTTAATTTCAAAAATTCGCTGAAAATTGATTTTTTGAGATTTGTTTAGATCCAAGCCCGCTTTTAGGCGAGTTTGAGTTGTAGAGGGTTTATATCCTATTTAGCATATTAAAGTTGATGATATCTCAACACCTTCAATTCTTCTACCTTTCCAGTGCACTGGCGTTGGCCGAAGCGTCCAAGGAGACGTACCCGGACGAGGAGGGCAGCCTGTCGGGCTCGATGCTGAGCCTGGCGCACAGTAACAGTTCTACCAGCTTCCCGGCCGGCTCGCTCTAGCACAGATCCCGCTGGACCGGCACCGCCACGTCGTCGAGTCACAACTCTATGTAGGGCTCCTGGGAGTAAGGTATGACTGCGGGGAATGGGACGTCGTGTGCAAAACAACAGATTGTGGGTCGTCGGTTCCAGTTTCGCGAGAGTGGTTCTGCCTCGAAATCGGAAGCTTTATGTTTTTTTTTTTTTTGTTTCGTGCTCGTGTTTTTATTCGTTGTTATATCTGCACGCGCGCTCGTTTGCAGAGTTAAGAAAAATGCCATCGTTATCATTTTTACTGAAGCTTTTTTCTCCTTACTCTTTACCCAAATCTGTCCAAACTATTCTGGAAGTGAGCTCTGCTAGAGAATCGCATTCCTTCTAAATTCTAGTCAAATTATCGTTTCTTTCTTTTAACCTGACGAATGTGCTCGTTGTTCACTGCACGGGATGAAGTGGGACGTCGCGGATGTCCTCTCGAGATGATAATACTCATGTTGAATTCGAATGATTTATAGTTGCTAGGACCATCAAACACAAACACACACACACACATCTCGTAGTCGTCGTCATTTGTAAATAATTGTGCATTCGCTTGAGCCACACCAACACGTGCGTGCGTGTTTTCTAAGCTATGTTATACTCTTGTGTCAAAGAAGGATAAAAATTTATAAAATAAAGAAAAGGTTCAAAGTCGTACGCTATTTGTGCTAGTTGCTGCAACGCTTTACTCGCTGCGGCCCCTCAGACGTCCCAGTTGCAGTGGAACTCTGCGTTCGTTGTCCCCTTTTCCGCCGTTTCCGGAATGTGTTTCGAGGTATCACCACTCTCTGAACTGCGCGGGTGAGCAATGCAAACGTTGGGCGTGTAAAAAGGAAGAAAAAAAAACGTAAGAGAGGAAGAGTAGAAGTGAAAACATGTTTCTTTACATTATAAGTAATACTACTTACCTTATAAAATATTATACACACAAACACCCAAACACACACACACACCCATATGAGCAAACACACCGTAGGACCTAGCTGTCGGAAGAATAAATCTTTGTTTTTAGTTTTCTAATTTCATCTAGTGTCTATAGAAGAGAGAAGCAACAATAAAAAAACATGAAAACGAACAAAAAAAAAAAGGCTTGTCGCGCGCTCGGTGTTAAAAAGCGTGCGCGCGCGTGCGTTTTGATCAAATCAGTAGCGTGTGGTAATTTATATTTATAACCGACATAGTTTACCATTTCCGCTCTACAGTTCCCTCGTGTTGTGTACATTTTTCTTAGTTTAATTTTGTAATTATTAAATTTACATTAAAACACACACATATACTGCGCGCGATTCGTTTATAGTTTCACCACTAAGAGAGAAAAAGAGAAAAGAGAGAGAGAGAGAGTGCAGTCGCATTAGAGAAAGAAATCGTTATGTTGTGGTATGTAAAAACCAACTGAAATTAGTTATTTAATGTTTTAGTTATAAAACAATTTAAGTAAACTCCACAGAAAGATTAAAAAGAAGATAAAAAAATCAATAACGTATTGTAATTCTCTCACAATTGCTAAGATTACAGCTAGATAAACTAATTTAATAAAGCCGAAAAGTATATTAAAAACAAAACAATTACACACAACACTCTTATAAACGAAAAGAAAAAGAAGAAAAAAATAATGCTGCTAGAGCTTTTTTACCTTATTGACAGTACATATTACTACACACTGAACTAAAACCAACAAAAATTAAAGAAAACAAGAGTAAACAAGCAAGTGAGCCAGAAAAAAAAAGTTAATCGAAGCATGCAGCGAGAGACAGAGAGCGAGCGAGAGGGAGCGATAATCTGTGTGTGTGCGAGAGAATGTGACATTTTTTTAAACTGCAAAGCAAAAAAAAAAAAATTGAAACGATTTGTTTCGTTATGAAACAGCGCAACAACCATGATTAACAGCAAAAAAAAAAAACACTCACGCTTTGCAAACGTGTAACAAATTTTTCACACCATGAAAAAAAAAAACGGGGAAAAGAGAGAGAGCAACAAATCGGTAATTTAATCAAGAACAAGCGACGAAGAAACAATTTAAGCAAAACACACACTCAATAAGCGCGCCGCAGCAAGCCAATACCAATTAATACAGAAACTACAACAAAGCAAGACTAATAAATGTTTAGGGGGGGAGCGAAGTTTGCTAATAACAATTGGGGAGTGTGGGCGCGTGCGTGTGTCCAGCAAGGAACGTGAGAGGAGGGAAACACTAGAGAGCAGGACAGGATGGATTGCTAATTATAAACAAAACAAAGGAAGATAAAACCGTTTCTGATGATTGATGATTAGAAAGAAGATAATAAACACACTAAACCAATTCAAGTAATCTAGAAATGATAATCAAAGCTGTGTCTTTTGTTAATGTTTGTTATATATCACCGTATCCCAATTTAAATTTGCATAGTTTATTACTTACTTTACTTTATCAGCAACGGGTCTATCGACCCAACGCTGAACTAATCGAAGATTTCCAGCATGCTCGATTTTGGGCCGTTCGTCTCCAGTCCGAAGGTTTTTATGGGACTTCGGATAATCGAAACACTTCTTTCTTTTAACATCAATTTCGAGTTCTGCGACCCCATTTTAGTCAAATTTGAATAGTTGGTTGCGTATTAAATTGAGGTATGCATTTTTTTCAATATTTCATCACCGCCATTTTGGCCACCATCTTGGATTAAAAAATTCGAAATAATCTTAGAGTAGTTCAGAGGTCATACTAAAGCTCAGCAACCAAAAAATTTACCAAGGCCTTCGGATAATCGAGTCTGGACTGTATTGATTGAACATTGAAAAAATCTGATTTTTCTTTTCTATTTTATGTTCACATGGCCATATCTCAGCAACCATGTCAACAAAGTTCGAAAATGCAAAATGTAGGAAATTTTCTCAAATCTTTCATTTTACACAAAAAAATTGAGATGGTTAGAACTTAAAAACGGTTTACTTTATCAAAATTTGAGTAGAAATTTTTTTGATTGCACATTTTATGTTTAAAAACAGCTTTAAAAAATTGGACCATTTTTTCGAATTTCTTTTTAAAATAATTTGTTTTCAAAATTCATATAACTTGGTCAAGCTTGCTAAAATGTTGTAAAATAGTCCATTTGATATTTTTCGAAAAAAAATAATAAAAATTTAATTTTCCTGAAATATAAAAAAATAAAACAAAATTTAAATTAAAAATATTTTTTCCCTTTATCGATGCACCGAAAAAAATCATTCAAAAGAAACAGAGTTTCCACACACCATTTTTTGTATGAATCAAATTAAATCAAAATCAAATTATTCGCTCTACAGCATTGCCTTGGCGTTCTCGATTGCGAGATTCCTACTCGAAACTAGGTGTCCGAAGGCTTGATTGTTGAGGCAATTGCAAACCTCTTTTTACACCTTAGCTTCCATCTACCCCGGGATTCGAACTGACGACCTTTGGATTGTTGGTCCAACTGCCTACCAGCGACTCCACCAGGACAGGACCCAGGGAGACGACTCCTACACCTGGACTGAGCTAACGACCTAACCTTTTTCGGTTAGTCCGGCGCCAACATTTACTTCCCCATCCGACGGAAGGCGTGATCAGACAAATCTCGTCTCAAAATTTGCCACCGGGACCTTCTGGGATCGAACCCAAGCCGACTGGGTGAGAGGCAAACACGCTTACCCCTACACCACGGTCCCGGTTTTTGTATGAACAACTGTCTAATTTGTATGTATTGATAAAAAAAAAACAAATTGAAAAATTCCGTTTTTGGGCATGCGGAATGCACCCAAAATGTTTTAGCCAGATTAAAAATGTATAAAAAATGAAATTTAAAAAGGCTCATTTTGTACCGTCATCAGGGGTGACATTGGGTCATACAAAAATGCTGGAATTTGAATGACCCAGTTTCAATTCAATTCCATTCTTTATTAATACATGTAAAACATGGTTGTTAATTGACAGAACTATCGTCGAGTTGATAATATTATCGTCTAACGATAACGATAAGGGTTATCGTTATTTTAGAGTATATTTTTTGAAAAAAGTTCTATAAACTATTGCAGGGTGACCACTCAAATTCCCGACTTTTTCCCGACTTTTTTCAGACTTTTCAGAATGCTCAAATAATAGGCATTTATTATTTAAAGAATGATTTCCTGGTTTGCACCGGAAGCAAAGCAAGATCGCCCCAGCAGCTGGACACCGAGTTGCGGCTGAGGACAAAACGCAAAGGCCAGCAGAGCCAACCAAGACCCCTACACAATCCCCCTTCCCTTCCCACGCCTTGTCTTTAACATCAATCCCTTCCCTACTAACCCCGAGTAGGCCGCGGGTAATCGGCTCCCCTCCCACTAACATTTACACACAAGATCCTCTGTAATTATTAAGTCAAATGTAATTACAAAAGCCGACTCGGTCCTAACCAGGTCCCAGCACCGAAAAGGACCTAATAAAAATAATTTTATGAAAAAAAAAGAATGATTTCAAACAAAAAACTTTCTAAAAGAACAGTCAATATTACCCACCGAAAAAAAAAATCTCAATGAATTTAAAAAAAATCTAAAAAAAGCAATTTTAGAGAAAACAAACTAATCAACAAATAAAAAAAAAAAAACAAAAACAAAAATGGAATTTTATTATCATGATTCAGAGTAGAAACACAAACAATTAGTCTTTAAGAAAATAATCGAAAGTTCAACAATGTTCCATGTTATTTTTTAAATTGGCAAACGTGTAGTTTTCGATACTTCGTTGCAACTGGATTGACAAAAAGTTAAAGATATGTAACTGAACTTAAAATTTAGATCCTATTTTTTTAAAACTTCATCATCACTTGAAATCAAAGAATGATTTAAACATACTGTTATTATTCATTCAAAAAAATTTGAAAAATGTCAAGGAATTCATAAAAAATGTTTTTGCCAAGTTTCCTTTTTAATTATGTAATTTTTTTGATTGATTTTTTTAATCAATGTTATTTTATCTAGTGGCCTGTACTTAACTGTTTTTTTTTCAATGAAAATTCAGTTTGATATGATTTTATGTTTTTTTAAGCAAAATGTTTGAAGAGACAATTTTTTTGAACAATTTTTCAATAACTCAAAATTTCATGGATTATTTTTTTTTGCAATTTCAATATTTTCTTTATGTTTCCAAAACGTAAAAAAGTTTTTCAATTTTGGATTTTATTCGATATTTAAATTTTTCGAAAACTGAAAAGCAAGCTTTATCTGTGGCATCTATGCTAGATAATTACCCATACTCACAAAAAAAGTTCAAGGGCAAAATTTGGAAAAAAAAATTGAATTACTAAATGAATTTACATAGATAAACAATTAAAAATAATTTACCAAAAAATACCATTGCCAAACTCAAGTTGGAATCTGTTTTCAAATATTCAATTATGTGACAAAATGAAATAGAATCATAACTCTAAGCTAGCCATTAGGCTCCATTTTCATATTAGTTTTTCATTAACTTTACCTCTTGTTTGATGAACAAAAATTAATAGCGTTCACTTGATTCATAAAAAATATTATGAAAATCTGTGTCAAAGACACCAATATTCATTAAGATTTTGAAAGGCTTTTCTATACTCAAGTATATTCAAATAGTGAAAAGAACCTTAAATTTAAAGTAAATTACTAAAGCAGAAATTAGTGAATTCAATTTGAAAATTGTACAAAATATTACAAAATTATTCAAGAGTTAACAAATAATTTTCAAACAAGTATGCTCAGAATTCCCGATTTTTCCCAACTTTTTGACAAAAAATCATAAATTCCTGATTTTTGGTGGATTTTGGCGAATTCCCGACTTTTTCTCGACTTTCCCGATTTCCCGACTTGAGTGGCCACCCTGCTATTGTGTTTTATATGTTTATAGTACCTTAAAAAAGACTCAAGATCTTGATAATTTTTTCGGCGATAATCGCCGATAACGCACGACTCATTTTTAAAATATTCCTAAATTGACATTATTCATCAAAATCATGTTAAGTATTCAATGTGTTCACTAAGAATATATATTTTGATAATGTTGTAAGTTTCAAAACATAAATACAAATAAACCACAAAATATCCTATTTTTCTAAAATACTAAAATTTTCATCATAAGAAAGATGGGAATCAAACGAAGTAAAATTTGGTAAGCTTGTTTACTTTATCTAGAGTTTGTTTTTTGTTAAATACTTAAACTTTCACAAAATACCGTTTTTTTAAGTATTCATTTTTTCATAACTTGCAATATCCAACGATTTAAAATTTTGCAAGCATGTTCACTGTTTTAGAGTTATGTTTATGAAATACTACAAACATCACCAAAAAACATCAAAATATCATCAAAATTTTAAAAAGAAAATGCATGCTAAATTTAAAATCGTTTGATACCCATAATGCAAATTATGAAAATTTGAGTACTTTCAAAAATACGATATTTTGTGATAATTTGAGTATTTAACAAACACCTCTAAGAAAAGTGAATAAGTATACCAAATTTCGCTTCGTTTGATACCCATGAATCGCTTGTTAAGTGCATCTTCAGCGCGGGTAGCAAACATCGAAACAAATCAAATTTGCACCCGACATCAACCCCACCGCGGTACCTGTCGGGTAGCAAATTTGCTCTCGGTTCTTCGGAATTTCACTTTGATACCCGCTATTCTGCTGGTTTGCTACAGTCATCCCTCATATTCGGAACAGTTTACAGATCGGCCAATGTTCAAACAATCATAGCAAATAGGTAGTTGAACTTAATGACTCGCTTTTACCATCATTTGAAAGCTTTTCATGCGATCTTTCGAATGCTGTATCGAACAACTGCAACATAAACTTTGAAAAATATTTGCAACGGCCTTAAAATTTAAAAAAAAGTGAAAAAAATTAAACAAAAATTGAAAAAAAAAATAAAAATAAAAAAAAAATAATTCAATTTTTTTTCTAAATTAAAATTAAATCAAAAAATCGAAATTAAATCTAAAAAAAAAATCAAAAAAATCAAAATAAAATTTAAGAAAACATTAAAATAATCAAAATTAAACAAAAAAATATATAAATTTAAAAGAATTAAAAAAATTAAGCTTTCTTAACGCATTTTTGAATTTTCAAATTTTTGATTCATACACAAGAGCAGCAGACACATATTTTTCTTCTACAGAAGAACTTGAGATCAGATTTGTTACCTGCTTTGCTACGCGCGGTGGGAGACTCGGGGGCAAACTCGAGAGCAAATTTGGTGGGAATCAATTCGGGTAGCAAATGGTTTAACTTTCGACATTTTCGAAAAATGAAATTCTTTGAAATTTTCAATAGGATTAAATAGTTTAATAAACTTTTAGCATTTCTAGGCATGAATCAACACATAATTATTGATTTTGAAGGTAAACGAGAGCAAAAAATGATAAAACCCATATTAGCCCCCCGCGGTGGGCATGTTTCGGTGGCAAATTTGCTACCCTAGCGGTGGGGATGACGGAGTTTTTTCAAGTTGGCAAATTTGATCTCGGTATTCATGAGCCGGGTACAAATTTGATTTGCACCCCAGCGCTGGAGATGCCTTTAGTAGCCTGAGAAATCGCCATTGGAAAATGGTGGGCCTCGTGGCGCAGGGGTAGCGGCTTCGGCTGCCGATCCCGATGATGCTATGAGACGCGGGTTCGATTCCCGCCTTATCCACTGAGCTTCTATCGGATGGTGAAGTAAAACGTTGGTCCCGGTTTCTCCTGTCTCGTCAGAGGCGCTGGAGCAGAAATCCCACGTTAGAGGAAGGCCATGCCCCGGGGGGCGTAGTGCCAATAGTTTCGTTTTTTTTTTCGGGTGAGACTTAGAAAACTGCCGGAAATCTTGGGGATGCTGCTCAATTTGTAAAATTATTATGTTTTAGGGATATTTCTCCAAATAAACTAAACCAACTTTACTATTTAGACATCAACATGTTATTGAACGTTGCTAACTTTAAGCCTTAAAATTACCGATGCCTCATGTAGTAATCGATGACTGTGGAAAATGCTGCAAAACCGGCTGCGCCAACAATTCCCGCTTTAACACCAGCTGCGAAGAGCAAACAAAATTATCTTCAGATTGTCCTTAAAACGAAATTCTGATCGCTCACCTCTCAAACCAATCAACCCTCCGGTAACCGCTCCCGCGTACGTTCCATTCCTCCAGTCGGAAACGCCTCGTTTCTGAAAGCAAAAATAAGGTCAGCTTAGCGTTATTCCCTCTCCAAGATTCGTGAAACCAACCGATTCGATCACACACTCCACCGCGGCAAACACCGCCCCGATCACGGCAAAGTTTTTACCGTACGAGTGCGTGGCGGCGCGCATCTCCCGGAAGATTTCGCGCGCCGTTTGCTGCTTCTCGGCCGCCAGCGGGTCCGCGATGTTCGGGTTCACCGAGGAGCTGAACAGTCCGATGGCCGCACCCAACCCGTACCCCATGACGCAGCTCATGAGCGATTTGAAGGCGCAACTCTCGAATGCGGCCTCTACCAGCTTTTCCTCGTTGGTTTTGATCTGGGAAAAGCAATCAATAAATAAATTTAAATTTGCTAATTAATGACTGCACAAGACATTACCTGAACCACGCCGTACATTTTTGGGATGATGATGTTCTCGCGGAATCTATGGCGAAATTGTAATCTCAGTTGATTAAATTGTTTTAAGTTTGATTTTTATCTCGTTGTTCCCTCACCTGAAATTGTTTCCAATAAAGTGCCTGGCCACCTCGTCAAGATCTGCATTCGGGAAAAATATTCCACTTGTACTGGGCGGCTGCTGGTCTCCACTCGGCTGATCCTCCGGATTTGGAGGTTTCGGAAGAACAATCATCTTTTGATGACTTGCAGTTACTTTGTAGACAAGTTTCAAATCACTGTTTGTTCACAAGTTGTTGATTAAACGTAAGAAATGCAAATTTACAGCAATTTCAGAAATTTTCTAATCAAAACATGCTCGTTCCGACAAATTTACGCAATCCTGCTGTTGAGAACTGTCAAACTTTGTTTATACAGTGCGACCAGTGCTGAACATTTTCTTATCATTTCGTCGTACGCCAAGTTAGCCCTTTGACCGAACTTGACAAATTTGAGTAGAAATCTGTTTAGAGTGTACGCCCAAAACAAAAACATTAGTCACTATCGCAAATCGATATCGCAGCTTCCGCGGAATTTAACTCGCTCCCGAAAATGTTCACACACCTGTCCGGGGGCCGTGCCAACATCCAGCTCATCCAGGAGGCGGCCGTCCGCGAGCTGGTCGAGATACTGGACCGCTGCGAGGGAACCAAGGCCATCATCTGGGACGAATCGCTGGGTGGGCCGGTGGGGCTGGTTGCGCGATACACTTTCCTGAAAGAGCACCACGTCACGAAGATGTACCCGCTGCGGCCGGAACCGTGGACCGACATCGACGTGAAGAACATTATCTTCATCACACGGCCCAACCAGACGCTGATGGATTACATCGCCAACAACATTCACGAGGAGGAGCGCAAGAAGAAAAGTATGTGGATTAGTTTAGCTAGTGGCTTCTACTTAAAAATATCTAATTTCAGTTTCCCGCAAGGAGTACTACCTATACTTCCTGCCGAAAAAGTCCTTCCTGTGTGAGAAGCGACTTCAGGTGAAGGGCGTGCACGGCAGCTTGGCGCACATTGGCGAGTTCCGGTGCGACTTTTTCCCCTTCGACAACGATCTGCTATCGATGGAACTGAAGGATGCCTACCGGGATCTGTACCTTGAGGGGGACACTTCTAGCTTGCATCAGTCAGCATGCGCGTTGATTGCTCTGCAGAAGCTTTTCGGTCGAATTCCGAAAGTTTACGGAAAGGGAAGCTGTGCGCAGCGTGTTTGGGAACTGACCAAAACCATGGCCGATGAGGACGAAACTGTGCTCAACAGCGACAAGGGGGTCGTTGATCAGATGATCATTCTGGACCGGTCGATTGACCTGATGAGCGTGCTGGCCACGCAGCTCACGTACGAAGGGCTGATCGACGAGATCTTTGGCATTAACAACACGACAGTTAATCTGCCCTCGGAAACGTTCAACACTGGCGAAGGTTTCACCGTCGAGCGGAACACTGAAAAAAGTCAATTCATTCTGAACTCCAAAGAACAGCTGTACGCCGAACTGCGCGACAAAAACTTCAACGCCGTAGGAGCCGTGCTATCGCGGCTGGCCAAATCAATCCGCTCCCGTGCAAACGAAAATCACGGTGAAAAGTCCATCCAAGAGCTCAAAAAGTTCGTCGAAAGCCTGCCCCACATCAAAGCGAACGAACAATCGCTGGCAACGCACACCAAAATTGCCGAACTCATAAAAGAGGTCATTTCCTCCGACTCGTTTCTCGACGAACTGGGCTGCGAACAAGAGTTCATGATGTGCGCCGACGTAGACAAACCCAACCCGTTCATTGAAGATCTGATCGCGAAGCAAGCACCCCTACGCAACGTACTTCGTCTAATGTGCATGCAGTCGATAGCCGGATCCGGCCTCAAACCCAAAGTGCTCGAATACTACAAACGCGAACTGGTCCAGGTGTACGGCCTATCAACCCTCCTAACCATTGGTAACCTAGAAAAGGCAGGCCTCCTCAAGCCCCAAACCGGCACCCGCACGTACGCCGTCCTGCGTAAAACCCTCAACCTAACAGCGGAGAATCCCGAAGAAGTGTCCCCAAAAGACATCACGTACGTGCACAGCATTTACGCCCCCCTCTCGATCCGCATCGTCGAGCAGCACCTCAAACCGAACGGTTGGCAGTCGCTGAACGACGTCCTGTCCTGCCTTCCCGGGCCAACCTTCGAGGACTTTCAACCCGCGATGGCGCTCAACAGTCGGCGCGGCTCGTTCACGTCGGAGATTTCCCAATCGGACATTCCGCGCGTCATCGTGGTGTGCTTCGTCGGGGGCTGCACGTTTGCGGAAATTTCGGCGCTGCGATTCCTGGCCCAGCAGGACGAGAACAACGTGGAGTTTGTGGTTTGCACGACCAAACTGATTAACAAGAACAGCTTTCTGGATACTTTTATCGAGAAGTATTAGGCGTTACGAGTATTTTAATCACCATGCGTATATATTTTATAATATATTATTCCATTATAAATAATAAAAAAAAATGTTTAATTCTATGTACATTTTTTGCAATTTAATCGCTGGAAACTTTACTGTACAAACCAATTGAAAATCAAAATGTTTTTGTTTATAAGTTTCGGACAGAACAGAAACAGAACAACAAAAATGGTGTATCTTTTCCCAAAAGCTGCTGCCCCTATTCAGACTGTAGTTATTGTCATTCGGGTGGCTCAAGCTTTTCAAGTGTTTTGCTCATGAATTTGTCCCACTGTCTTGAACTTTTCAATGTGATGAGGAAAACACTTGAAATTGATCTTAAGACCTACACAATATAAGCACTATTCAAAGTCAACGTGATTTTCCATTTGAATTTAATGTGTTTCACTGATTGATTTTAGCGCGACTTTTATCGATGGCTAGGAGCGAGGCTAGAACGAATAGCACAAAAAACACTCCCGTTTTCAACCGGCCGGCCGGCGCAGTGGTAGCGTGCACGACTAGCAAGCGAGAACCTGTAAACGCTTGTACGTACACTGAGCAAAACTTACACAGTTCAACGAAGTGTTCTACACATGATCTGGCCCTGCTGTACAGAGCACTCAAATATCAATCGCAAAACACTTGGAATTTCGGTGATTGGCCATGAAATAATGTCAATAGCCAAACACTTGAATTTTAAATGGGGTTGAAAAATAAAAGTACGTACAAGCGATATACAGGTTCTCGCTTGCTAGTCATGCACGCTACCACTGCGCCGGCTGGCCAGTTGAAGATGACGGGTGAGTTTTTTGCACTATTCGTCCTAGCCTAGCTTCTAGCCTTCGATGAAAGTCGCTCTAAAATCAATCAGTGAAACACATTAAATTCATGTGGACTTAACGTTGACTTTGAATAGTGCCTGTTTTGGGTAGATCTTAAGATCAATTTCAAGCGTTTTGCTCTTCACTTTGAATAGTTAAAGGTAGTGGGACAAATTCATGAGCAAAACACTTGAAAAGCTTGAGCCACCCGACTGACAAAAAAAAAAGCAAAGCAATCCACTTTAACGACCCCCGGGTCTTTTGTGGGCTCTGTTGCAAGTTTCTGCTCATTTCTAGGCGTTCGAAGGTTATGTGTGGTGAGTCACCCAAACCCTCTTTTACGCAAATGGACCGACGTTTTACTTCCCCATCCGATAGAAGGCAACCCGAATGACAATAACATGTCAAAAAATACCAAAAATTCAATCGCCCAAACACTTGCATTTGATAATGGTTTGGAATGATGTTGAAACACAAACCAGTTAAATCTATGATGTGGCTTTATTCAATCATTCAAGTGTTTGGGCACTTGAATAAAACATGTGGCGTATTTTCAGTGTAGTATTATTTTTCCACACCATTTTAAATTCAAGTGTTTGGCTATTGAAATTATTTCATGGCTAATCACCACAATTTCGAGTGTTTTGCGATTGATATTTAGGTGCTCTGTACTGCAGGGTTAGATCATGTGCGAAACACTTCGATGCGCTGTGTGAGTTTTGCTCAGTGTACTCTAAGATGAGCAGTTCTCTACGAAATCGGTCTTTTTTCTTAAATTTTAATTTTTGTATTTTTTAATCCGACTGAAACTTTTTTGGTGCCTTCGGTATGCCCAAAGAAGCCATTTTGCATCATTAGTTTGTCCATATAATTTTTCATACAAATTTGGCAGCTGTCCATACAAAACTGATATTTGAAAATTCAAAAATCTGTATCTTTTGAAGGAATTTTTTGATCGATTTGGTGTCTTCGGCAAAGTTGTAGGTATGGATATGGACAACACTGAAAAAAAGTGACACAAGGTGAAATTTTTTTTGGTGATTTTTAATTTGACTTGTTGTCACTAAAACTTGATTTGCAAAAAAACACTATTTTTATTTTTTGATATGTTTTAGAGGACATCAAATGCCAACTTTTCAGAAATTTCCAGGTTGTGCAAAAAGTCTTTGAGCGAGTTATGAATTTTTGAATCAATTCTGATTTTTTTTCAAAAAATCGAAAAATCGGCGGTAAAAAATTTTTAACTTCATTTTTCTATGTAAAATCAAATTTGCAATCAAAAAGTACCGTTTCAAGTTTTCAAGTTAAATCCATTTTTAGGTGACTTTTTTGAAAATAGTCGCAGTTTTTAATTTTTTTAAATTAGTGCACATGGTGTGTTGTTTGGGTGAGACTTAGAAAACATCAATTTCCCTGTTTTTAATCAAATGCATGGCAATATCTCAGCAACTAAGGGTCGTATTAACAAAGTCCCAAAAAGCAAAATATAGAGAATTTTCTCAGCTTTTCAAAAATATTTTGTTCAAAGGTGGGCAAACATGTGCACTAATTTAAAAACATGAAAAACTGCGATTATTTTCAAAAAAGTCACCGAAAAATGGATTTAACATGAAAACGGTACACTTTATCAAAATTTCACTTAAGTACTTTTTGATTGCAAATTTGATTTTACATCAAAAAATGAAGTTGAAAAATTTTTGCGACCAATTTTTGAAAAAATCAGTATTGATTCAAAAATTCATAACTCGCACAAAGATTTTTTGCACAGCCTTTAAATTTCTGAAAAGTTGGCATTTGATGTCCTCTAAAACATATAAAAAAAAAAAATAAAAATAGTGTTTTTTGCAAACCAAGTTTTAGTGACAAAAAGATAAATCAAAAATCACCATTTTTTTACCGTGTATCATTTTTTTCCAGTGTAGTCCGTATCCATACCTACAACTTTGTCAAAAACACTAAATCGATAAAAAAACTCTTCGAAAGATACAGATTTTTGAATTTTCATACATCATTTTTGTATGGACAGCCGCCAAATTTGTATGGAAAATTTTATGGACAAACTAATGATGCAAAATGGCTTCTTTGAGTTTACCGAAGGCACCAAAAAAGTTTCAGCCGGATTAAAAAATACAAAAATTTAAATTGAAGAAAAAGACCGATTTCGTAGAGAATTGCTCTTTTGTTAAAATTTACGAAAGTAAAATCAACAATTTTAATTGCTAAAAAATCTGGGCAGTCTCACCGTGTATGTAAAAATAATGGGAATGTACATGAATTCATCGATGTTCAGCGACTATAAAAAAATCCTACCTATAAAATAAAATAAAATCTTCGAAAAAAATTGCTCTAAATCTGCTGACGAAATATTTCTATTAATCCTGCAAAATATTGGGATAGAGCCCTTCTAGCATGGTGTCTGGCTAATAGTATAAAATAGAGGTGGGCAAAAACGCTCTATTTTAGGAGCCGCTCATTTTCGTTCGCTCACTAAAAAGAGCCGCTCTTTTGAACGGCTCTTTCGCTCTTTTTCAAAATTTTGATAAAAAGGTTATTTTTAAGAACTGTGTGATTTTATGAACTCTTTTCTAAATTCTGATTTAATCGATGAAGTCTATAAACACTGAAGTTAAATCAGGCAAGAGATTTTTTTTCCATAATCGCTCAGCTATTTAGTAGATTTTTTATTCTATTTTACAAGCTATGCAATTTTAAATGCTCAAATTTGTATTTGGATAATACTTAAATGTACGATCAGTTATATAAAGAAAAGCTTTTTCATTTTGTTTAGAAAATCATTTACTTTTGGAATTTCAAAGAAAAGGAGGAAACTGAAAATATGTTTGAAAACTTTAAAGTGGTGTTTGGCAGCAATGCTATTTTAGGATTATTGTTTTTAAGCAATTATTTTTCAATCGAAAATTTATTTTAAATTCTAAAAACAAATTTTGTGATACAATTTGTTCGAAATTCGATAAATTCTATTTAAAACAAGTTTAAAAAATCATTCTATCTTGGAACGGTTCTTTAAAAAAACCGGAGTTTAAAAAAGAACCGCGGTTCTTTTTTATAAGCCATGGTTCGTTCGCTCTTTTTAGTGAACCGGCTCTTTGAGCGGCTCGCTCTTTTTTGCCCACCTCTAGTATAAAAATTAAACAAAATATGACATCAAAAACCTAATACAATACAATCAAAATAAAGGTTAAAATAAAAGTAAGATCATAGCAAAAAAAAAAACGAAACTGAAAAAAATCGAAAAAATAAAGCAGATTAAAACAGAAAAATTGAGATAACGAAAATATTAATCGTTTCAATTCTCGACAAAAACAGTTTTCCTAACACATACTTTCTATGTTCAATAAAACTAAGTTTATTTCGATGGTTAGTTTGTAAATTTTTTCTTCAGTAGATTTAGTCGATTTAGATTTCAGTAGATTTACAGGCAAACTCTGCTCTCAACTTCCAATTAGTTAGCTGTTTAAAGGTGACCCACATCTCAGCTTAGGATAAAAGTTTCACACAAGTAATGTTTAAACACCGAAATGAATGAAATGAAATTAATGTTATCTATAAATAAGGCTACCAGATTTTATCTTTCCCGTTCAGATTTTCGACCCTCTTCGCGGGTTTGTACGGAATTTGATGATGACAATAATTAGTTTCATCAAATATTTTGATGGTAATAACACATCTATTTCATTGTCAGTTAGATTAAAAAAAAATATTTGGATATGCCCCCGTGATATTATGTGTGATAGTCGTCTTTCACAAATAATATCACGGGGGCATATCCAAATATTCGCGACTTGGTATTTCTTAAGTTGAGTTTTACAAAATGTTTTTTGAACGAAAATAAATGTTTATTTCAGCATTTTTTCAAATTCGACTGATTGATTTTGACCCTGTTATTCTGTACTGAATATAATTTATTAATCTTGGATTACTTTCCCGGGAACTGTAAAACTAAAATCAGCAATAAACTCGATGCAACGTTGACACACACTATACACAATTTCGTTTCAATCAAAGATGCAAGTTTGTCACTTTGTCATACAAAGGACAAAATGATCAAAAGCGAGTTGCGCAAAGATAACATGATCATGTCGATTTTAAAGAAAATTTTAAACCATAAACTTCTCAGTGTCTTTACATTGTCGGAAAAACTCTACGTAGTTCACGGACACCTCTTTTGTGTGTGTGGAAAACTCTCTCCCTCGAGAGAGAGAGTGAGAGCGGAAAGCTCGCCTTTTGCTGCTTGCGATACAGCTATGGCACTGCCACAGGTCGGAAAACCCTCTCAGACCATTTTCTCCGCTGCAGCAGAGAGGACGACGACGCGTTGGAAAGCTCGCCAGCCAGCCAGCAGTGAAGGATTTTTCCTGTAGGATTTTCCTCCACGCACACACACACCCTCTCACAAGTGTTAGCAGTTTTCACGGGGTGGAAGGAAAAAAAAAAGCTGCCAGCTCCGAAAAGTGGCCATTTTTCGTGGGAATTTCGAGCATTTCGGAGGAATTTGGTGCCAAAAGTGGGGTTGTTTTGTGGCAGTGCAGTGAGCAGGAGCTTCCGGGGTTCGAAAATTTTCCGAGCAGCAGGTTTTCAAAACGCCCCGAAAAAAAAAACGAGGAAAAGTTGGGGAGGTGGGGCGAAAGTGTGAACTCCTCGATATTTTTTTTTATTCGAGGGGGAAAACGACGATACCAGAACACGGTGTCTGAAGGTGAAGTTCAACCGAAAGTGAGGGTAGAATTGGTTTTGGGATAGTGTGGATGGTGTTGGGTGCGGAAACAGGTTTGCGGATTTTGTTGGCCAAGGATTTTGCCCTTTTGTGCTGGGGAACATAAGCTGAAATGTTTGCAGCAGCTGGTTGTTTAAGACGGCGAGCCTTTCGAGAGTGGTGAAGCCCAGCCAGTTTTTCGGACCAGAGAAGTGGTGTGTACAGAAGAGGCAGCAGCAGCTGAAAGTGCTGTGCAAACTTCGATAAGGACCGCTCGATAGATAGCAGCCTCCAATATGTCTCTCCAAACAGGTAATTTTCGCCCCAGTCCCAAATTAGATTTTGAAACCAGAGAGAGCTGAAATTCGTGTAAAATTATTGGTTTCTGTTTTCTCGTTTTTTGTTTTGTTGGATTGAGTTCCCCATTTACTTGATGCACACGTACTGTTGGTTCGTAGTTTGAGTTTCAATTCCGGTGCCATTATTTAGTAGTTAATTTCCTTTTCCAGATGTAGCGTGTGACAAGTTGAGCATTCGATATTGTTCCCAAGAAGAGAAGAAAAAAAAGTGCCACCACATCTGTTGTCCTAGTTTGGTTTTTCCCAACTGTTTCCTCATTTTGCTCCCCCACGTAGAAGTAATGCTCTGTTGCCATCATTCAGCACACACACACACGCACGTACATTACATAGTAAAACAACGCATTGTATTGGAAAATTTTCCGCAGCTCATCGACGGAGATTGAAGCAGAAAAAAAACGAAGCGAACAGCATAATAGAGCGACATCGTAAACAATATGGTGGCCATTATGCTGTTTTTTCTGCTGCTGCTTACTCTCTGACTGCCGAGCTGATAACGTATAGTACATCCATAGGGTATCGTTCCATGTTGTTTGCATTGAATGGAGGGGAGAACTTTAGCCATTGAATTGTGTTTTGGGGGAAAAAACCTAAGGAACCCTAAGAACCCTTGTTCCCCCCCTCACTAAAAAGTGACTCAATGATACTTAAAGTTTGTAGGTTTATTAAAAAAAAAACTAAATAGAGTTTAAAATAAACTTTGCTTAGATTTAGTATCTACACTAAGGTGGTTAAAATTTGACGTTTCGCTTTTCATTGCAGAGCAGAATAATTATTGGAAGGGTGTACCACAGAGTAGGGGAGAGCGGGGAGACTTGATCCCCGGGGACACTTGATCCCAAGCCTGTATCTCGTCAGCATGTGGGTAAAACAATTAGCTTTGTTCTAGAAAGTTGTGCGAAATTAACTAAAACTCATTGTAGAAAATAAAGAAAAAAAAAATTAAAAAATGTTTAGATTGAGTTACACACATTTTTCTAAAACGAGCAGCAAAAAACTTCCAAGAGATTTTTTTTTCTTTGTTTTGATATGTATAGAAAACATTCAAAAATTATTCAAAAAAATATTTTTTATACATGAATTGTTTGATAAACTTATCAAATCCAAAACCCTTACGCATTTGATGTTAAATTTATCGTCATACTATTTTTACAATCAATTGTTTAAAAAAGTGCGTTTAGGGAGACTTGATCCCTGCATT
The DNA here is from genome assembly GCF_016801865.2 of Culex pipiens pallens. Lineage (NCBI taxonomy): Eukaryota > Metazoa > Arthropoda > Insecta > Diptera > Culicidae > Culex > Culex pipiens. The sequence goes on from NC_068939.1 coordinate 141,769,558, forward strand.
TTTATAGTCACTGGAATCAGCCTCAAGATTAGAGTGTCCAATTTCCCGGGGTTACCAATTTCCCGGGAAACGGGAAGTTTTCAACCAATTTCCCGGGAATTCCCGGGAAATTTTAAATTCATTGAAAAACGCTCTAATCTTTATTCTGAATCATATTTTGCATCAAAATGGAATAGGACAGCGACTTTGATGGTTAAAATAAGTATAATGATCAACTAATAGCTTGACTGCATGCAAAAATTCATACAACTACAAGAAAATGTATATTTTTCTAATTTTATAAGCTCAAATCGTACAATAAATCAAAAAATGATCTCTTGTATTTTTAGTTGAAAAGTATTTTTTCATCAAAGTGTTTGGACAGTAAGTAAAGAGTTCAATTAGTTGGGTGGTGACGCGCGGTCAATTATGTGGCATTGTGTGTGAAAAGAAAAGAATTTTATTTCGTGTTTCATCCTGGTTGGCTTGCCCACAAGCAGAAGAAAATCAGTTCAATTAGTTGGGTGGTGACGCGCGGTCAATTATGTGGCATTGTGTGTGAAAAGAAAAGAATTTTATTTCGTGTTTCATCCTGGTTGGCTTGCCCACAAGCAGAAGAAAATCAGTTCAATTAGTTGGGTGGTGACGCGCGGTCAATTATGTGGCATTGTGTGTGAAAAGAAAAGAATTTTATTTCGTGTTTCATCCTGGTTGGCTTGCCCACAAGCAGAAGAAAATCAGTTCAATTTGTTGGGTGGTGACGCGCGGTCAATTATGTGGCATTGTGTGTGAAAAGAAAAGAATTTTATTTCGTGTTTCATCCTGATTGGCTTGCCCACAAGCAGAAGAAAATCAGTTCAATTTGTTGGGTGGTGACGCGCGGTCAATTATGTGGCATTGTGTGTGAAAAGAAAAGAATTTTATTTCGTGTTTCATCCTGATTGGCTTGCCCACAAGCAGAAGAAAATCAGTTCAATTAGTTGGGTGGTGACGCGCGGTCAATTATGTGGCATTGTGTGTGAAAAGAAAAGAATTTTATTTCGTGTTTCATCCTGGTTGGCTTGCCCACAAGCAGAAGAAAATCAGTTCAATTTGTTGGGTGGTGACGCGCGGTCAATTATGTGGCATTGTGTGTGAAAAGAAAAGAATTTTATTTCGTGTTTCATCCTGGTTGGCTTGCCCACAAGCAGAAGAAAATCAGTTCAATTTGTTGGGTGGTGACGCGCGGTCAATTATGTGGCATTGTGTGTGAAAAGAAAAGAATTTTATTTCGTGTTTCATCCTGATTGGCTTGCCCACAAGCAGAAGAAAATCAGTTCAATTTGTTGGGTGGTGACGCGCGGTCAATTATGTGGCATTGTGTGTGAAAAGAAAAGAATTTTATTTCGTGTTTCATCCTGATTGGCTTGCCCACAAGCAGAAGAAAATCAGTTCAATTAGTTGGGTGGTGACGCGCGGTCAATTATGTGGCATTGTGTGTGAAAAGAAAAGAATTTTATTTCGTGTTTCATCCTGGTTGGCTTGCCCACAAGCAGAAGAAAATCAGTTCAATTTGTTGGGTGGTGACGCGCGGTCAATTATGTGGCATTGTGTGTGAAAAGAAAAGAATTTTATTTCGTGTTTCATCCTGGTTGGCTTGCCCACAAGCAGAAGAAAATCAGTTCAATTAGTTGGGTGGTGACGCGCGGTCAATTATGTGGCATTGTGTGTGAAAAGAAAAGAATTTTATTTCGTGTTTCATCCTGGTTGGCTTGCCCACAAGCAGAAGAAAATCAGTTCAATTAGTTGGGTGGTGACGCGCGGTCAATTATGTGGCATTGTGTGTGAAAAGAAAAGAATTTTATTTCGTGTTTCATCCTGGTTGGCTTGCCCACAAGCAGAAGAAAATCAGTTCAATTAGTTGGGTGGTGACGCGCGGTCAATTATGTGGCATTGTGTGTGAAAAGAAAAGAATTTTATTTCGTGTTTCATCCTGGTTGGCTTGCCCACAAGCAGAAGAAAATCAGTTCAATTTGTTGGGTGGTGACGCGCGGTCAATTATGTGGCATTGTGTGTGAAAAGAAAAGAATTTTATTTCGTGTTTCATCCTGGTTGGCTTGCCCACAAGCAGAAGAAAATCAGTTCAATTAGTTGGGTGGTGACGCGCGGTCAATTATGTGGCATTGTGTGTGAAAAGAACAGAATTTTATTTCGTGTTTCATCCTGGTTGGCTTGCCCACAAGCAGAAGAAAATCAGTTCAATTTGTTGGGTGGTGACGCGCGGTCAATTATGTGGCATTGTGTGTGAAAAGAAAAGAATTTTATTTCGTGTTTCATCCTGGTTGGCTTGCCCACAAGCAGAAGAAAATCAGTTCAATTAGTTGGGTGGTGACGCGCGGTCAATTATGTGGCATTGTGTGTGAAAAGAAAAGAATTTTATTTCGTGTTTCATCCTGGTTGGCTTGCCCACAAGCAGAAGAAAATCAGTTCAATTAGTTGGGTGGTGACGCGCGGTCAATTATGTGGCATTGTGTGTGAAAAGAAAAGAATTTTATTTCGTGTTTCATCCTGGTTGGCTTGCCCACAAGCAGAAGAAAATCAGTTCAATTAGTTGGGTGGTGACGCGCGGTCAATTATGTGGCATTGTGTGTGAAAAGAAAAGAATTTTATTTCGTGTTTCATCCTGGTTGGCTTGCCCACAAGCAGAAGAAAATCAGTTCAATTTGTTGGGTGGTGACGCGCGGTCAATTATGTGGCATTGTGTGTGAAAAGAAAAGAATTTTATTTCGTGTTTCATCCTGATTGGCTTGCCCACAAGCAGAAGAAAATCAGTTCAATTTGTTGGGTGGTGACGCGCGGTCAATTATGTGGCATTGTGTGTGAAAAGAAAAGAATTTTATTTCGTGTTTCATCCTGGTTGGCTTGCCCACAAGCAGAAGAAAATCAGTTCAATTTGTTGGGTGGTGACGCGCGGTCAATTATGTGGCATTGTGTGTGAAAAGAAAAGAATTTTATTTCGTGTTTCATCCTGGTTGGCTTGCCCACAAGCAGAAGAAAATCAGTTCAATTAGTTGGGTGGTGACGCGCGGTCAATTATGTGGCATTGTGTGTGAAAAGAAAAGAATTTTATTTCGTGTTTCATCCTGGTTGGCTTGCCCACAAGCAGAAGAAAATCAGTTCAATTTGTTGGGTGGTGACGCGCGGTCAATTATGTGGCATTGTGTGTGAAAAGAAAAGAATTTTATTTCGTGTTTCATCCTGATTGGCTTGCCCACAAGCAGAAGAAAATCAGTTCAATTTGTTGGGTGGTGACGCGCGGTCAATTATGTGGCATTGTGTGTGAAAAGAAAAGAATTTTATTTCGTGTTTCATCCTGGTTGGCTTGCCCACAAGCAGAAGAAAATCAGTTCAATTTGTTGGGTGGTGACGCGCGGTCAATTATGTGGCATTGTGTGTGAAAAGAAAAGAATTTTATTTCGTGTTTCATCCTGGTTGGCTTGCCCACAAGCAGAAGAAAATCAGTTCAATTAGTTGGGTGGTGACGCGCGGTCAATTATGTGGCATTGTGTGTGAAAAGAAAAGAATTTTATTTCGTGTTTCATCCTGGTTGGCTTGCCCACAAGCAGAAGAAAATCAGTTCAATTTGTTGGGTGGTGACGCGCGGTCAATTATGTGGCATTGTGTGTGAAAAGAAAAGAATTTTATTTCGTGTTTCATCCTGGTTGGCTTGCCCACAAGCAGAAGAAAATCAGTTCAATTTGTTGGGTGGTGACGCGCGGTCAATTATGTGGCATTGTGTGTGAAAAGAAAAGAATTTTATTTCGTGTTTCATCCTGGTTGGCTTGCCCACAAGCAGAAGAAAATCAGTTCAATTAGTTGGGTGGTGACGCGCGGTCAATTATGTGGCATTGTGTGTGAAAAGAAAAGAATTTTATTTCGTGTTTCATCCTGGTTGGCTTGCCCACAAGCAGAAGAAAATCAGTTCAATTAGTTGGGTGGTGACGCGCGGTCAATTATGTGGCATTGTGTGTGAAAAGAAAAGAATTTTATTTCGTGTTTCATCCTGGTTGGCTTGCCCACAAGCAGAAGAAAATCAGTTCAATTAGTTGGGTGGTGACGCGCGGTCAATTATGTGGCATTGTGTGTGAAAAGAAAAGAATTTTATTTCGTGTTTCATCCTGGTTGGCTTGCCCACAAGCAGAAGAAAATCAGTTCAATTTGTTGGGTGGTGACGCGCGGTCAATTATGTGGCATTGTGTGTGAAAAGAAAAGAATTTTATTTCGTGTTTCATCCTGGTTGGCTTGCCCACAAGCAGAAGAAAATCAGTTCAATTAGTTGGGTGGTGACGCGCGGTCAATTATGTGGCATTGTGTGTGAAAAGAAAAGAATTTTATTTCGTGTTTCATCCTGGTTGGCTTGCCCACAAGCAGAAGAAAATCAGTTCAATTTGTTGGGTGGTGACGCGCGGTCAATTATGTGGCATTGTGTGTGAAAAGAAAAGAATTTTATTTCGTGTTTCATCCTGGTTGGCTTGCCCACAAGCAGAAGAAAATCAGTTCAATTAGTTGGGTGGTGACGCGCGGTCAATTATGTGGCATTGTGTGTGAAAAGAAAAGAATTTTATTTCGTGTTTCATCCTGGTTGGCTTGCCCACAAGCAGAAGAAAATCAGTTCAATTAGTTGGGTGGTGACGCGCGGTCAATTATGTGGCATTGTGTGTGAAAAGAAAAGAATTTTATTTCGTGTTTCATCCTGGTTGGCTTGCCCACAAGCAGAAGAAAATCAGTTCAATTAGTTGGGTGGTGACGCGCGGTCAATTATGTGGCATTGTGTGTGAAAAGAAAAGAATTTTATTTCGTGTTTCATCCTGGTTGGCTTGCCCACAAGCAGAAGAAAATCAGTTCAATTTGTTGGGTGGTGACGCGCGGTCAATTATGTGGCATTGTGTGTGAAAAGAAAAGAATTTTATTTCGTGTTTCATCCTGGTTGGCTTGCCCACAAGCAGAAGAAAATCAGTTCAATTTGTTGGGTGGTGACGCGCGGTCAATTATGTGGCATTGTGTGTGAAAAGAAAAGAATTTTATTTCGTGTTTCATCCTGGTTGGCTTGCCCACAAGCAGAAGAAAATCAGTTCAATTTGTTGGGTGGTGACGCGCGGTCAATTATGTGGCATTGTGTGTGAAAAGAAAAGAATTTTATTTCGTGTTTCATCCTGGTTGGCTTGCCCACAAGCAGAAGAAAATCAGTTCAATTTGTTGGGTGGTGACGCGCGGTCAATTATGTGGCATTGTGTGTGAAAAGAAAAGAATTTTATTTCGTGTTTCATCCTGGTTGGCTTGCCCACAAGCAGAAGAAAATCAGTTCAATTTGTTGGGTGGTGACGCGCGGTCAATTATGTGGCATTGTGTGTGAAAAGAAAAGAATTTTATTTCGTGTTTCATCCTGGTTGGCTTGCCCACAAGCAGAAGAAAATCAGTTCAATTTGTTGGGTGGTGACGCGCGGTCAATTATGTGGCATTGTGTGTGAAAAGAAAAGAATTTTATTTCGTGTTTCATCCTGGTTGGCTTGCCCACAAGCAGAAGAAAATCAGTTCAATTTGTTGGGTGGTGACGCGCGGTCAATTATGTGGCATTGTGTGTGAAAAGAAAAGAATTTTATTTCGTGTTTCATCCTGGTTGGCTTGCCCACAAGCAGAAGAAAATCAGTTCAATTAGTTGGGTGGTGACGCGCGGTCAATTATGTGGCATTGTGTGTGAAAAGAAAAGAATTTTATTTCGTGTTTCATCCTGGTTGGCTTGCCCACAAGCAGAAGAAAATCAGTTCAATTTGTTGGGTGGTGACGCGCGGTCAATTATGTGGCATTGTGTGTGAAAAGAAAAGAATTTTATTTCGTGTTTCATCCTGGTTGGCTTGCCCACAAGCAGAAGAAAATCAGTTCAATTAGTTGGGTGGTGACGCGCGGTCAATTATGTGGCATTGTGTGTGAAAAGAAAAGAATTTTATTTCGTGTTTCATCCTGGTTGGCTTGCCCACAAGCAGAAGAAAATCAGTTCAATTAGTTGGGTGGTGACGCGCGGTCAATTATGTGGCATTGTGTGTGAAAAGAAAAGAATTTTATTTCGTGTTTCATCCTGGTTGGCTTGCCCACAAGCAGAAGAAAATCAGTTCAATTTGTTGGGTGGTGACGCGCGGTCAATTATGTGGCATTGTGTGTGAAAAGAAAAGAATTTTATTTCGTGTTTCATCCTGGTTGGCTTGCCCACAAGCAGAAGAAAATCAGTTCAATTAGTTGGGTGGTGACGCGCGGTCAATTATGTGGCATTGTGTGTGAAAAGAAAAGAATTTTATTTCGTGTTTCATCCTGGTTGGCTTGCCCACAAGCAGAAGAAAATCAGTTCAATTAGTTGGGTGGTGACGCGCGGTCAATTATGTGGCATTGTGTGTGAAAAGAAAAGAATTTTATTTCGTGTTTCATCCTGGTTGGCTTGCCCACAAGCAGAAGAAAATCAGTTCAATTAGTTGGGTGGTGACGCGCGGTCAATTATGTGGCATTGTGTGTGAAAAGAAAAGAATTTTATTTCGTGTTTCATCCTGGTTGGCTTGCCCACAAGCAGAAGAAAATCAGTTCAATTAGTTGGGTGGTGACGCGCGGTCAATTATGTGGCATTGTGTGTGAAAAGAAAAGAATTTTATTTCGTGTTTCATCCTGGTTGGCTTGCCCACAAGCAGAAGAAAATCAGTTCAATTTGTTGGGTGGTGACGCGCGGTCAATTATGTGGCATTGTGTGTGAAAAGAAAAGAATTTTATTTCGTGTTTCATCCTGGTTGGCTTGCCCACAAGCAGAAGAAAATCAGTTCAATTAGTTGGGTGGTGACGCGCGGTCAATTATGTGGCATTGTGTGTGAAAAGAAAAGAATTTTATTTCGTGTTTCATCCTGGTTGGCTTGCCCACAAGCAGAAGAAAATCAGTTCAATTTGTTGGGTGGTGACGCGCGGTCAATTATGTGGCATTGTGTGTGAAAAGAAAAGAATTTTATTTCGTGTTTCATCCTGGTTGGCTTGCCCACAAGCAGAAGAAAATCAGTTCAATTTGTTGGGTGGTGACGCGCGGTCAATTATGTGGCATTGTGTGTGAAAAGAAAAGAATTTTATTTCGTGTTTCATCCTGGTTGGCTTGCCCACAAGCAGAAGAAAATCAGTTCAATTTGTTGGGTGGTGACGCGCGGTCAATTATGTGGCATTGTGTGTGAAAAGAAAAGAATTTTATTTCGTGTTTCATCCTGGTTGGCTTGCCCACAAGCAGAAGAAAATCAGTTCAATTTGTTGGGTGGTGACGCGCGGTCAATTATGTGGCATTGTGTGTGAAAAGAAAAGAATTTTATTTCGTGTTTCATCCTGGTTGGCTTGCCCACAAGCAGAAGAAAATCAGTTCAATTTGTTGGGTGGTGACGCGCGGTCAATTATGTGGCATTGTGTGTGAAAAGAAAAGAATTTTATTTCGTGTTTCATCCTGATTGGCTTGCCCACAAGCAGAAGAAAATCAGTTCAATTTGTTGGGTGGTGACGCGCGGTCAATTATGTGGCATTGTGTGTGAAAAGAAAAGAATTTTATTTCGTGTTTCATCCTGGTTGGCTTGCCCACAAGCAGAAGAAAATCAGTTCAATTTGTTGGGTGGTGACGCGCGGTCAATTATGTGGCATTGTGTGTGAAAAGAAAAGAATTTTATTTCGTGTTTCATCCTGGTTGGCTTGCCCACAAGCAGAAGAAAATCAGTTCAATTTGTTGGGTGGTGACGCGCGGTCAATTATGTGGCATTGTGTGTGAAAAGAAAAGAATTTTATTTCGTGTTTCATCCTGGTTGGCTTGCCCACAAGCAGAAGAAAATCAGTTCAATTTGTTGGGTGGTGACGCGCGGTCAATTATGTGGCATTGTGTGTGAAAAGAAAAGAATTTTATTTCGTGTTTCATCCTGGTTGGCTTGCCCACAAGCAGAAGAAAATCAGTTCAATTTGTTGGGTGGTGACGCGCGGTCAATTATGTGGCATTGTGTGTGAAAAGAAAAGAATTTTATTTCGTGTTTCATCCTGATTGGCTTGCCCACAAGCAGAAGAAAATCAGTTCAATTTGTTGGGTGGTGACGCGCGGTCAATTATGTGGCATTGTGTGTGAAAAGAAAAGAATTTTATTTCGTGTTTCATCCTGGTTGGCTTGCCCACAAGCAGAAGAAAATCAGTTCAATTTGTTGGGTGGTGACGCGCGGTCAATTATGTGGCATTGTGTGTGAAAAGAAAAGAATTTTATTTCGTGTTTCATCCTGGTTGGCTTGCCCACAAGCAGAAGAAAATCAGTTCAATTTGTTGGGTGGTGACGCGCGGTCAATTATGTGGCATTGTGTGTGAAAAGAAAAGAATTTTATTTCGTGTTTCATCCTGGTTGGCTTGCCCACAAGCAGAAGAAAATCAGTTCAATTTGTTGGGTGGTGACGCGCGGTCAATTATGTGGCATTGTGTGTGAAAAGAAAAGAATTTTATTTCGTGTTTCATCCTGGTTGGCTTGCCCACAAGCAGAAGAAAATCAGTTCAATTTGTTGGGTGGTGACGCGCGGTCAATTATGTGGCATTGTGTGTGAAAAGAAAAGAATTTTATTTCGTGTTTCATCCTGGTTGGCTTGCCCACAAGCAGAAGAAAATCAGTTCAATTTGTTGGGTGGTGACGCGCGGTCAATTATGTGGCATTGTGTGTGAAAAGAAAAGAATTTTATTTCGTGTTTCATCCTGGTTGGCTTGCCCACAAGCAGAAGAAAATCAGTTCAATTTGTTGGGTGGTGACGCGCGGTCAATTATGTGGCATTGTGTGTGAAAAGAAAAGAATTTTATTTCGTGTTTCATCCTGGTTGGCTTGCCCACAAGCAGAAGAAAATCAGTTCAATTTGTTGGGTGGTGACGCGCGGTCAATTATGTGGCATTGTGTGTGAAAAGAAAAGAATTTTATTTCGTGTTTCATCCTGGTTGGCTTGCCCACAAGCAGAAGAAAATCAGTTCAATTTGTTGGGTGGTGACGCGCGGTCAATTATGTGGCATTGTGTGTGAAAAGAAAAGAATTTTATTTCGTGTTTCATCCTGGTTGGCTTGCCCACAAGCAGAAGAAAATCAGTTCAATTTGTTGGGTGGTGACGCGCGGTCAATTATGTGGCATTGTGTGTGAAAAGAAAAGAATTTTATTTCGTGTTTCATCCTGGTTGGCTTGCCCACAAGCAGAAGAAAATCAGTTCAATTTGTTGGGTGGTGACGCGCGGTCAATTATGTGGCATTGTGTGTGAAAAGAAAAGAATTTTATTTCGTGTTTCATCCTGGTTGGCTTGCCCACAAGCAGAAGAAAATCAGTTCAATTTGTTGGGTGGTGACGCGCGGTCAATTATGTGGCATTGTGTGTGAAAAGAAAAGAATTTTATTTCGTGTTTCATCCTGGTTGGCTTGCCCACAAGCAGAAGAAAATCAGTTCAATTTGTTGGGTGGTGACGCGCGGTCAATTATGTGGCATTGTGTGTGAAAAGAAAAGAATTTTATTTCGTGTTTCATCCTGGTTGGCTTGCCCACAAGCAGAAGAAAATCAGTTCAATTTGTTGGGTGGTGACGCGCGGTCAATTATGTGGCATTGTGTGTGAAAAGAAAAGAATTTTATTTCGTGTTTCATCCTGGTTGGCTTGCCCACAAGCAGAAGAAAATCAGTTCAATTTGTTGGGTGGTGACGCGCGGTCAATTATGTGGCATTGTGTGTGAAAAGAAAAGAATTTTATTTCGTGTTTCATCCTGGTTGGCTTGCCCACAAGCAGAAGAAAATCAGTTCAATTTGTTGGGTGGTGACGCGCGGTCAATTATGTGGCATTGTGTGTGAAAAGAAAAGAATTTTATTTCGTGTTTCATCCTGGTTGGCTTGCCCACAAGCAGAAGAAAATCAGTTCAATTTGTTGGGTGGTGACGCGCGGTCAATTATGTGGCATTGTGTGTGAAAAGAAAAGAATTTTATTTCGTGTTTCATCCTGGTTGGCTTGCCCACAAGCAGAAGAAAATCAGTTCAATTTGTTGGGTGGTGACGCGCGGTCAATTATGTGGCATTGTGTGTGAAAAGAAAAGAATTTTATTTCGTGTTTCATCCTGGTTGGCTTGCCCACAAGCAGAAGAAAATCAGTTCAATTTGTTGGGTGGTGACGCGCGGTCAATTATGTGGCATTGTGTGTGAAAAGAAAAGAATTTTATTTCGTGTTTCATCCTGGTTGGCTTGCCCACAAGCAGAAGAAAATCAGTTCAATTTGTTGGGTGGTGACGCGCGGTCAATTATGTGGCATTGTGTGTGAAAAGAAAAGAATTTTATTTCGTGTTTCATCCTGGTTGGCTTGCCCACAAGCAGAAGAAAATCAGTTCAATTTGTTGGGTGGTGACGCGCGGTCAATTATGTGGCATTGTGTGTGAAAAGAAAAGAATTTTATTTCGTGTTTCATCCTGGTTGGCTTGCCCACAAGCAGAAGAAAATCAGTTCAATTTGTTGGGTGGTGACGCGCGGTCAATTATGTGGCATTGTGTGTGAAAAGAAAAGAATTTTATTTCGTGTTTCATCCTGGTTGGCTTGCCCACAAGCAGAAGAAAATCAGTTCAATTTGTTGGGTGGTGACGCGCGGTCAATTATGTGGCATTGTGTGTGAAAAGAAAAGAATTTTATTTCGTGTTTCATCCTGGTTGGCTTGCCCACAAGCAGAAGAAAATCAGTTCAATTTGTTGGGTGGTGACGCGCGGTCAATTATGTGGCATTGTGTGTGAAAAGAAAAGAATTTTATTTCGTGTTTCATCCTGGTTGGCTTGCCCACAAGCAGAAGAAAATCAGTTCAATTTGTTGGGTGGTGACGCGCGGTCAATTATGTGGCATTGTGTGTGAAAAGAAAAGAATTTTATTTCGTGTTTCATCCTGGTTGGCTTGCCCACAAGCAGAAGAAAATCAGTTCAATTTGTTGGGTGGTGACGCGCGGTCAATTATGTGGCATTGTGTGTGAAAAGAAAAGAATTTTATTTCGTGTTTCATCCTGGTTGGCTTGCCCACAAGCAGAAGAAAATCAGTTCAATTTGTTGGGTGGTGACGCGCGGTCAATTATGTGGCATTGTGTGTGAAAAGAAAAGAATTTTATTTCGTGTTTCATCCTGGTTGGCTTGCCCACAAGCAGAAGAAAATCAGTTCAATTTGTTGGGTGGTGACGCGCGGTCAATTATGTGGCATTGTGTGTGAAAAGAAAAGAATTTTATTTCGTGTTTCATCCTGGTTGGCTTGCCCACAAGCAGAAGAAAATCAGTTCAATTTGTTGGGTGGTGACGCGCGGTCAATTATGTGGCATTGTGTGTGAAAAGAAAAGAATTTTATTTCGTGTTTCATCCTGGTTGGCTTGCCCACAAGCAGAAGAAAATCAGTTCAATTTGTTGGGTGGTGACGCGCGGTCAATTATGTGGCATTGTGTGTGAAAAGAAAAGAATTTTATTTCGTGTTTCATCCTGGTTGGCTTGCCCACAAGCAGAAGAAAATCAGTTCAATTTGTTGGGTGGTGACGCGCGGTCAATTATGTGGCATTGTGTGTGAAAAGAAAAGAATTTTATTTCGTGTTTCATCCTGGTTGGCTTGCCCACAAGCAGAAGAAAATCAGTTCAATTTGTTGGGTGGTGACGCGCGGTCAATTATGTGGCATTGTGTGTGAAAAGAAGAGAATTTTATTTCGTGTTTCATCCTGGTTGGCTTGCCCACAAGCAGAAGAAAATCAGTTCAATTTGTTGGGTGGTGACGCGCGGTCAATTATGTGGCATTGTGTGTGAAAAGAAAAGAATTTTATTTCGTGTTTCATCCTGGTTGGCTTGCCCACAAGCAGAAGAAAATCAGTTCAATTTGTTGGGTGGTGACGCGCGGTCAATTATGTGGCATTGTGTGTGAAAAGAAAAGAATTTTATTTCGTGTTTCATCCTGGTTGGCTTGCCCACAAGCAGAAGAAAATCAGTTCAATTTGTTGGGTGGTGACGCGCGGTCAATTATGTGGCATTGTGTGTGAAAAGAAAAGAATTTTATTTCGTGTTTCATCCTGGTTGGCTTGCCCACAAGCAGAAGAAAATCAGTTCAATTTGTTGGGTGGTGACGCGCGGTCAATTATGTGGCATTGTGTGTGAAAAGAAAAGAATTTTATTTCGTGTTTCATCCTGGTTGGCTTGCCCACAAGCAGAAGAAAATCAGTTCAATTTGTTGGGTGGTGACGCGCGGTCAATTATGTGGCATTGTGTGTGAAAAGAAAAGAATTTTATTTCGTGTTTCATCCTGGTTGGCTTGCCCACAAGCAGAAGAAAATCAGTTCAATTTGTTGGGTGGTGACGCGCGGTCAATTATGTGGCATTGTGTGTGAAAAGAAAAGAATTTTATTTCGTGTTTCATCCTGGTTGGCTTGCCCACAAGCAGAAGAAAATCAGTTCAATTTGTTGGGTGGTGACGCGCGGTCAATTATGTGGCATTGTGTGTGAAAAGAAAAGAATTTTATTTCGTGTTTCATCCTGGTTGGCTTGCCCACAAGCAGAAGAAAATCAGTTCAATTTGTTGGGTGGTGACGCGCGGTCAATTATGTGGCATTGTGTGTGAAAAGAAAAGAATTTTATTTCGTGTTTCATCCTGGTTGGCTTGCCCACAAGCAGAAGAAAATCAGTTCAATTTGTTGGGTGGTGACGCGCGGTCAATTATGTGGCATTGTGTGTGAAAAGAAAAGAATTTTATTTCGTGTTTCATCCTGGTTGGCTTGCCCACAAGCAGAAGAAAATCAGTTCAATTTGTTGGGTGGTGACGCGCGGTCAATTATGTGGCATTGTGTGTGAAAAGAAAAGAATTTTATTTCGTGTTTCATCCTGGTTGGCTTGCCCACAAGCAGAAGAAAATCAGTTCAATTTGTTGGGTGGTGACGCGCGGTCAATTATGTGGCATTGTGTGTGAAAAGAAAAGAATTTTATTTCGTGTTTCATCCTGGTTGGCTTGCCCACAAGCAGAAGAAAATCAGTTCAATTTGTTGGGTGGTGACGCGCGGTCAATTATGTGGCATTGTGTGTGAAAAGAAAAGAATTTTATTTCGTGTTTCATCCTGGTTGGCTTGCCCACAAGCAGAAGAAAATCAGTTCAATTTGTTGGGTGGTGACGCGCGGTCAATTATGTGGCATTGTGTGTGAAAAGAAAAGAATTTTATTTCGTGTTTCATCCTGGTTGGCTTGCCCACAAGCAGAAGAAAATCAGTTCAATTTGTTGGGTGGTGACGCGCGGTCAATTATGTGGCATTGTGTGTGAAAAGAAAAGAATTTTATTTCGTGTTTCATCCTGGTTGGCTTGCCCACAAGCAGAAGAAAATCAGTTCAATTTGTTGGGTGGTGACGCGCGGTCAATTATGTGGCATTGTGTGTGAAAAGAAAAGAATTTTATTTCGTGTTTCATCCTGGTTGGCTTGCCCACAAGCAGAAGAAAATCAGTTCAATTTGTTGGGTGGTGACGCGCGGTCAATTATGTGGCATTGTGTGTGAAAAGAAAAGAATTTTATTTCGTGTTTCATCCTGGTTGGCTTGCCCACAAGCAGAAGAAAATCAGTTCAATTTGTTGGGTGGTGACGCGCGGTCAATTATGTGGCATTGTGTGTGAAAAGAAAAGAATTTTATTTCGTGTTTCATCCTGGTTGGCTTGCCCACAAGCAGAAGAAAATCAGTTCAATTTGTTGGGTGGTGACGCGCGGTCAATTATGTGGCATTGTGTGTGAAAAGAAAAGAATTTTATTTCGTGTTTCATCCTGGTTGGCTTGCCCACAAGCAGAAGAAAATCAGTTCAATTTGTTGGGTGGTGACGCGCGGTCAATTATGTGGCATTGTGTGTGAAAAGAAAAGAATTTTATTTCGTGTTTCATCCTGGTTGGCTTGCCCACAAGCAGAAGAAAATCAGTTCAATTTGTTGGGTGGTGACGCGCGGTCAATTATGTGGCATTGTGTGTGAAAAGAAAAGAATTTTATTTCGTGTTTCATCCTGGTTGGCTTGCCCACAAGCAGAAGAAAATCAGTTCAATTTGTTGGGTGGTGACGCGCGGTCAATTATGTGGCATTGTGTGTGAAAAGAAAAGAATTTTATTTCGTGTTTCATCCTGGTTGGCTTGCCCACAAGCAGAAGAAAATCAGTTCAATTTGTTGGGTGGTGACGCGCGGTCAATTATGTGGCATTGTGTGTGAAAAGAAAAGAATTTTATTTCGTGTTTCATCCTGGTTGGCTTGCCCACAAGCAGAAGAAAATCAGTTCAATTTGTTGGGTGGTGACGCGCGGTCAATTATGTGGCATTGTGTGTGAAAAGAAAAGAATTTTATTTCGTGTTTCATCCTGGTTGGCTTGCCCACAAGCAGAAGAAAATCAGTTCAATTTGTTGGGTGGTGACGCGCGGTCAATTATGTGGCATTGTGTGTGAAAAGAAAAGAATTTTATTTCGTGTTTCATCCTGGTTGGCTTGCCCACAAGCAGAAGAAAATCAGTTCAATTTGTTGGGTGGTGACGCGCGGTCAATTATGTGGCATTGTGTGTGAAAAGAAAAGAATTTTATTTCGTGTTTCATCCTGGTTGGCTTGCCCACAAGCAGAAGAAAATCAGTTCAATTTGTTGGGTGGTGACGCGCGGTCAATTATGTGGCATTGTGTGTGAAAAGAAGAGAATTTTATTTCGTGTTTCATCCTGGTTGGCTTGCCCACAAGCAGAAGAAAATCAGTTCAATTTGTTGGGTGGTGACGCGCGGTCAATTATGTGGCATTGTGTGTGAAAAGAAGAGAATTTTATTTCGTGTTTCATCCTGGTTGGCTTGCCCACAAGCAGAAGAAAATCAGTTCAATTTGTTGGGTGGTGACGCGCGGTCAATTATGTGGCATTGTGTGTGAAAAGAAAAGAATTTTATTTCGTGTTTCATCCTGGTTGGCTTGCCCACAAGCAGAAGAAAATCAGTTCGAATTGTTGGGTGGTGACGCGCGGTCAATTATGTGGCATTGTGTGTGAAAAGAAAAGAACTTTATTTCGTGTTTCATCCTGGTTGGTTTGCCCACAAGCAGAAGAAAATCAGTTCAATTTGTTGGGTGGTGACGCGCGGTCAATTATGTGGCATTGTGTGTGAAAAGAAGAGAATTTTATTTCGTGTTTCATTCTGGTTGGCTTGCCCACAAGCAGAAGAAAATCAGTTCAATTTGTCGGGTGGTGACGCGCGGTCAATTATGTGGCATTGTGTGTGAAAAGAAAAGAATTTTATTTCGTTTTTCATCCTGATTGGCTTGCTCAAGTCCTTCCTACATCATCGTTGATCGGGAGGCACGACGTCGTGTGAAATGTTGCATTAAAATAAGTTTAAGTGTTACTGTAAATGACTGTAAAAAAGTCCTTCTTATATCATCAATGTCGTCTGGGTAATCGTGATGAAAAATTACATTTATTCAGTATTTAAATACCTGTGCGCGAGTGTTTTGGTGTGCTAATTAGAAAGACCTTCCCATAGCATCGTTGCTCGGAAGGCTCGCCGACGGGTTTGTTATGAAAGTCCTCCCCATAGCATCGTAGCTCGGGAGGCATCGAAAAGCCAATACCTTATCCTACTAACCCAAAAAAAAAATAATCACGTGATGCTTGAAGGAGATGCTGTGGATTCAACGGTCTCAAGCGGTATCAACAAGTATATAGCGAAAAACTATGTGCTTGATGAGTCTGCAACTTCAACTATCGGACTAACATTCCTCCCTTTTGTTGAACTGCAGGCTTCTTGGGAGGGCGCCGGTATTGACTAATAAAGTCGGGGTCTTCAGGGGTTAAACAGTGAACGGATGGTTGGCTCCCACTGATCATTTTTGATTCATTGTTTAACTTCAGCTGATCTGTCAATAACGGAGTAGCAGCTCATTGGCAGTCAACCATGCTCATGCTCATGCTCATGCTCATGCTCAGATATTTTGAAAACTTATGATAGCAAAACAACTGGACTGATGAACTGAAAATTTATTTTAATTTTTTTTTCCAATTTGGCCAGAGTCAAGGATCATAAACTTTAAAGTAAATTTTCAGTGGACTTAGGCCGATTCAAGTTCACTAAATTCATCTAAATTGAATACTGCCGTTAAGAGCGTGTTCAACGATCCAAAATCATATTTTGATGAGACTGAAGCGTTTACTGAGAATAACTTTTAAAAAGTCCAGTTTTTCTTGGCTTGAAACATAATATTTTTTTTATTTTTCAATTCTCCCCTTTGATCTTGACCAGGACCGTGGAACACAAACCTTTATACAAGTTTGTAATAGCCTTACTATTTTTATTTAAAACTTTAAAATGCAAACAATGTCATTCCAATGTATTGCATCTCTTATCTTCTAACAAGATCAAAAAGTTTTCGTTTAATGCTTGATCTTCCTAACCAGGACCTTGACCATTTATTGAAAAAAAAACATGATGTTTATTTAAATTTTTGTGGAAAATCAGATTAAATTATTTTTGAAATATTTAAAATGCAGCAGTTTCACACAGTTGAAATCATATGTAATTTTACGGTATTTTCTAACCCAGCCGTGTTCCTAAACCCGTCGT